>NC_058130.1:751333917-751337063 GCF_016433145.1 Gracilinanus agilis
AGTCCTGGGGCTAAGATCTGAGTCTGAAAGGTCAATATTTGCCTTAGCAAGTAGAACCTCAGAGGGCTGGGAGAGGTCTTGAAAAAACAGCTAATACATGTAACCTGCTTTGCAAGCCTGAAAACACTAGACAAATGCTATTGTTGTTATTAGGATTAAAGGAATGGAGGGAAAGCGGATGTCAGAGTAGCTAGATAGCCTAGTAGATAGATCGCCCTATCTGGAGCGGAGAGAATGAGAGTTCAAATCTGGCCTCAGACACTTCCCAGCTGTGTGGCCTTGGCCACGTTTTAAAAAGTTAATTTAAATTATTAGTTATTAAATTTATTTTTATCATTAACTATTTAATTAATTATTAAATTTAATTTGAAATTTAATTTAAATTATTAAATTAAGCTAAATATAAAAGTAATTAAAATTGATATTTTTTTAAATGGAAAAGAAAAATATATGCAGATACTAAAGACCCAAACAGGAGGACTTTGGACATCAGAGATCATTGCTAAATCGAATCCAATGCAACAGGCATTTAAGTGTCTGCTATGTGAAAAACACTGGGCTAAGAGCTAGGAAGACAAAGATAACAGTAACTATTATTATTAAGTGTTATTATTATTACTACCAGCATTTATATAGCACTTTAAAGTTTGCAAAAGGTTTTATAACTATTATAATTCCATTATTCATTATCATAAATATTATCTCATCTTCATAACAACCCTAAGACATAGCTGTTATTATCATTCCCACTTTATAGATGAAAAAACTAAGGCAAGGCGTTGTGATTTGCCCAAACTCACACAGCCTGTAAGTGCCTGAGGCAGGATTTGAACCTAAGTGTTCCTGCCTCCTGGCTTGGTGCTCTATCCACTGAACTACCTAGCTGCCCCTCCTCCTCTAAGAGGAGAATCCCTGTGGACAGTCCTGTGGGTGCCCATTTGTAGATGACATTGTATGATTGCCTCAAGACACAGAACATTGCAGAAGCCCCTGGAAGAGAACTGTAATCTCTCAAAGGAGGTCAGCTTGACCATTCACACAGGAAAGATCAAGTGGATGCACAATGTCTACTGCCCAGATTTCCATATGCAATTGAATGAACAACCTTAGGTGCTCACCTATCAGAATATTTATCTGGGATAAATAGTGCGGATGGTCAGGAGGAGGAGAATAAGTTGGGTTACTCAAGGAAATAGCCAAACTCCTTTACTGACCTGGCCAAACCTCCCATGAAGGTGAAGAGCCATCATTATAAATCCAACCTTCACCAACACGTTGTCATTAGAGTCGTGAATTGGTCCAACCATTCTGGAAAGCAACTAGAAACTCTGCCCAAAGAGCTATAAAACTGTGCCTCCCCTTGGATCCTTGATACCACACTGGGTCTGGGTCTCTCTCCTAAAGAGAACATAAAAAAAGAGAGAGGACCTGCTTGTACAAAAATATTTATAGCAGCTCTCTTTGTGGTGGCAAAGGACTGGGAAGTGAGAGGATGTCCATCATTGGGGAAGGGCTGGACAAGTTGTGGTATATGTTGATGATGGAATAATACCATTGTACTGAAGGAGTGATGAGCAGGATGACTTCAGAAAAAGCTGGAAAGCCCTCTGTGAACTGATGCAGAGTGAAATAAGCAGAACCAGGAGAACGTGGTACCCAGGAATAGCAATGTTGTACAACGATCAACTGTGAAGACTTAGCTGCTCTCAGCAATATGATCTGGGACAATTCTGAAGGATTTAGGACCAAGAATGCTATCCACTGCCAGAGAAAGAACTGTTGGAGTCAGATGCACATCAAAGCAGACTATCTTCCACATTAGTTTATTTATATTTTATTTTGAGATTTTGGTTTTATTTGAGTATCCTCTTATAAGGATGACCAACATGGAAGTATATTTTGCATTATAATATATGTATAACCCAGATCATATTGCTTACCATCTCCAGAAGCAAGGAGGGAAGGGATGGAGGAAAACAATTTGTATCTTATAATTTTTGGGGGGGTAAAGTATGTTGAAAATTATTATTAACATGTAATTTGGAAAATAAAATATCTTTGAATAATCATAACTCCAACCTTTTAAACTGGAGTGTCACAAGACACCAGCTACAACCATTTCTGAAAAATGAAAAAAGAATATCACACTAAGGGCAACTAAAAGGTGCCTGGTGGGTGGGAGCCACAGCATCTGACTAATAGGGAACTCTGAAGAAGAGGAGTCAAAAAAATATTAAGGGAATGAGAAGAAGAGAAGAGAATCAAGAGGGAGAGGAAGGATAGGCAGATAGAGAAAACAGGGTATTTATAATATTACAAATATATGTAAAATTAGAAGTCTGAAGCACTCCACTGGAACCCTGGCAAGTGGGAGAAAATGAAAAGGGCCTCCAGCACATCAGACAGACTTCTAAGAAATTTGGAGGAAGCCATGGACAAAAGTGTTCCCCAGGAGAGTCAGGTGGAGTTCTGCCATATTGGAACTTTCAAAATCAATGAGATCTCAGATCTCATTTGAGTATTTCAGTATCCCTGCCACCTAGCTCAGGGCCTTAAATAAATGTATTTTGAGGAGTTTTTTAACCCTTATCTTCTGTCTTAGAACACACACTGTGTTCCAAGGCAAAAGAATGGTAAGGGAATTGGAGTTAGGTGACTTGCCCAAGGTCACACAGCTAGGAAGTGTCTGAGGTCAAATTTTAACCTAGGACTCCAAGATGGAAGACCAAGAACTAAAAAAGGAGCTTAGAGAGTATGTCAGTACAACCTCCCGCCCATGCACAGAATGAGTAAACTGAGGGGAGTAATGGGACTTATCCAAGGTCACATGGGGAATAAATGTAGCAGAACTAGGATTTGAACCTCCACCTTCTTACTACAGCTCTAGAATTCTTTCCACTATACCACACTGACCCTCCCAGGGAACTCCTCTTTCTACTTCTTTGTCCTAACCTTTCCAAGGACTCTTGTGCCTACCCCTCTCTGAAGACTACCACAAAGAACTTTCTCACCTATTTCCAAATGCCTGTCACTCCTTGAAAGTGGGTAGGTTTCTCACAGTGAGCTTTCTATTGAGAGAGGGCCAGGAAGGGGCGGGGAGAGAAACAAAGAGAGGGAGGAGAGAAAGAACAAGAGAAAAAGAGAAA
>NC_058130.1:751361983-751373907 GCF_016433145.1 Gracilinanus agilis
CCCCCCCCTACCCCTCCAGACCACATGGCATGCTCATGCCCCCCTTAAAGACCACATTCTGTGCCCCCTCCCCCCACTGAATGCTGGGCAAACTGCTTCTCCCCCCCCCACACACACTCCATTCAGGGGAGAGAAGAAGCACTCCCATTGGACTGCTGGGCAGGTGAAGTAGTCAGGCTTGGGGAGAGGGAGAGGCAAAAGGCACAAGCACTCTGCTCCCCTCTAGTTATGTGAGCTATGATCCCCTCAAACCTGGAAAAAAAGCAAAAAATCAAAAAAGCCCCAGCTTACAGGAAAATCCCTTATTTATAGGAAAATATAACCTTCAGATTAAATGACATCACCTTGACACATTCATGCCATCAGTTCTAGTCTTCCTGAAGGGGGTATCCTCCAAATTAACCTTTTTAGTAAATGGTCAAGGGTTAAAGTCAGGTTTTAATCTGGATGCAGGGCTGATTAGGAGATGTCACTATTCTGTTTTCCAGAGCTTCTAGCCCACCTTTCTCCCTCAGGCAGGTGCCCCTTTGAATGCAAATTGAACAGGCTGGTAAAAGGTGAGAATACTAAGAATGCAAATAAAGCAGTCCAAGTTTGCTTGTGAAAGAAACTGGGGAAGGGAGCTAAGGAGGTTATCCCAAAGTCAAACTGCTTCCTATAACTCTATAACAAGATTAAATTCTATCATATCCCTATTTTGGTATAAGATATACCTGTGACTACAGTTACAGAATGCTCAAATATAAGGATCTCTGATGGACCTTTTTTTTTCCAATTAAAAATGAGGCAAGAGACTTATTCTTTTACTAAAGGATCCAAAATTTAAACTTGTAACAGCAAGAGACAAGATTCCCTCAAAGAATCTAAGTACATCTTACTTTGAGTCTCATGCCACATGAAAAAACTGTCAAAGGAATGTCATATGGAGAAATTAGACTGGTTCCATATAGAGCTCTGGATTTGGAGTTAAGAAGATCTGAATTCAAATCCCATCTCAGACACCTAACAACTATATGACTCTTGGCAAGAATCTTCACTGGTTCCCAATTTCCACCTCTGGAAAATGAAGGGTTTGGGTTCTATAGAGTCTAAGGCCCCTTCCAGCTCTAAATCCATGCCTATAAGGTCTAGGGATGGCAGATACCACTGGGCTGGAAGGACAAATCCCTTCTCAGATATTTGTAGCTTTGTCTCTGATGGCCTCCAAGGTCCTTTCAGGCTTCAGGATTCTGTGAACCATTCACCCTACCAGCCAGAAAGTTTTAGAACTGGGAACTTTGCCCAACTCTCTACCTGTCTTTAGTTACAGATCTGAATACCACAATCCAAATTCCTTAAGTCCTTTTAAACTCTACCCAAGGAGAAAAGAAATCTCAATAGGGATTAAAATAAATCGCCTGATAACAGCATCATTTGACAGAGCTAGATTCTAGCCAGCAAACCGCATTCCTTGGGGAAAGAAATCATGAGTAGACTCTACTCTGAGATGACCTGTAAATTAACAGAAGCTTTTTCCTAAGTTACTTACTGGTGTCTTAGGTGTCTTATATCACTGCAATCCCAGTATTAATAATAAACTAATAGCAACTTAATAATAAAGTAATCTGCCTTCTTGAAAATAATCTCAAGGCATCTTGGTAAAGTAGGGAAAGTTTTCAATCAGAAGTCAGAGGACCCAGGTTCAAATTCTGACTTTGTCAATTACTTTCTATGTAATCTTGCACATATACTTCTCTCTGGGCCTCAGCTTCCCCCTCCCCACTAGTAAAATAAGGAGATGGTACTGATCTCTAAGTTCTCTTCTAGCTCAAAATCGATGTTCCCATAGCTTATTTACATTAAATCTGGAATCAGGTGTTAGATTTTATTTTCAAAAAAAAGAGATGTAGTGAAGAATAATCAGAAACATCAGGTTTCAAGTTCTGCCTCTGAGGCATAAGGTCTTTGTGATCTCCCCCTCCTCCTCCAACTGAGCAACTCTCTAAGACTAGATTAAAGAAGAGTTATTTCTTTGCATTGGTGGTGGGAATTTCCACACTGGAAGGTCCTTATACTGATAAAATCACAGATCTGGATAAAGGTCAGATAAAAGACATTTAAAAAGATATTTTATGTCCAAAAAAATCTTCCTCCTAAAATTCAAATGCACAATTGGAAAGGAAGCCAGAAACACCACACAGTGATATTCCAATTGAACCAGTAAGGAAATTTCCAAGGCTAAGGAATACAGCAAAATCTTCCATAACTGCCTATTTGGAGTAAAGAGGCAGACTGGGATTCTTAAAGGGTTTGCCTGCAGAACTCAAGCCCTAAAAAGTCCTGCCAAATCTCGAAAGGCTTTGAATATAGCCCAGTGGCCCAGATTATATGTCTTTCATCCAAGGACTAGTATGGCTAAGTCTGGAAAAGGACATCAGTAAAGCATAAGTTACTTCTGTCATAGTACAGGGAAAACTTCAGATTTAGGGTCAAAGGACTTGAGTATGAATCCAGGTTCTACCATTCACAATGTGTGATCTTGGGCGAGTCACTGAGTCTTTTGTGGATTCAGTTTCTTATTTAGTAAAATGAGGACACTGGACCTGTTGACCTACACAAGTCCAAGCTCCAAATCATCAAGTCTGGATGACAAAATTTTTCAATGCATTAAGCCCTTGCTGTATGACCTCAGATTAATCATTTATCTTTTCTGAGTTTCATGTAGAGGAGAGGGATTTGGTCTTCCCTAAGGAAAACTTTTCAATATGCTGCAGACTTTCCCAACTTTCTTTTTTTTTTTTTAACCCTTACCTTCCTTCTTAAAATCAATACAAAGTATCAGTTCCAAAGCAGAAGAGAGGTAATTGGGGTTAAGTGACTTGCCCAGGGTCACACAGCTAAGAAACCTTCATGACTTTCTCCTCACATCATTAAGATACCAAGTCAACTCCTGCCTTTTCATCTTCCCCTTCTGGTTTCTTTAACTTTCTTCGAGTCTCAGCTAAAGTCTCACCTTCTGCAATAAGGCTGTCCTGGTCCTCCTTCATCTCTCTGTATCTTCCTTCTGAAACTATTCTCATCCTGTCTCTATCTTATTTTTTCAGAGTTGCTTATGTTTTCTCTCCCATTAGACTGGGAGCTCCTCAAGAGCAGGGATTGCCCTTTTTCTCTCTTTGCATCCCGTATTTAGTACAGAGTCTGCCACACAGTAGGTGCTCAATAAATGTTTATTCCCTAATATTGCTGTGCTGTAAGAAATGGTGGCTATAAATTTAGAGAAGCATGAGAAAACAGATAAAATGAAGTAAAATAAGCAGGACCAGGAAAACTATTTGCATAATGAGTATGACAATGTAAATAGAAATAATAAAGTAACAAACTAAATGTTACATAGTTATCATGATCAAATTTGATCCTGAAAAATAAATAGATAGAAGAATGTCTCTATGAGGTGGCGGTCTAGGGTTATGGAACTACGGGTATCATTGTAGAAGTAGTGATCTCTGGTTGTGAAACCCTGGATTATGTCTGTAGAGGTGGTGGTCTTGAACCCTGAGTATATTTGTAGTGGTGGTGGTCTATGGGTATGGAACACTGGGTATGTTTGTAGAAGTAGTGGGATCTGAGTTATAGGATACTGGGTATGTTTGTAGAATCCTGGTCCTCTTTCCTCTCTGTATCTTCCTTCTGAGATTATTCTCATCCTATCTCTATCTTGTTTATTCAGAGTTCTGTGAGTCTATGGGTATGGAACTCAAGCAATATCAAACTTGTTTGAGAGTGTTAGTTGTTCCATACAATTTTATTTCTCTTCTAAATCCTTTGTTATAAGAGTTGGATCTCTTTGTGGAAGAGGGGAAGGCATAAATTGGAAAATGGAGGAAATATAAAAAAAAAGAGTGATTAAAAAAACCTTAAAATTTGAGCCTTTGTCTTGGGGAGAAGCATGGGGTGATTAAAAGAGTTTCACACTTTCTTGAAGCCTGTTGAATTCTGGACCCAACTTATTGTTCATTTATACCATCTGTCCCAAATATATATAGTGATAGAAAGACTCTACAGTGTGTACATTCAGCTGTGTATCAGAATCTGGACAATCAACATGCTTCATCCACGATGTCCCTTACCTTTGACTTTTTTCATCTTCCTGTTAGGCAAATGCCTCTGGGAGGTCAAAGAAAGAAATAAGGGCTCCATTCCTCCAAAAATCACAGAATCACAGAATTTTTAAGCTGGAAGAGATCTCAACAGACCTCCAAAAGTGAATCCCCTCTATATTATATCCAGCAAGTAAATAGGTTGTGATCTGTCTCTGTATAAAAGAAACATCAAAATGAATGGAATCATAGATCCCTATGATGGATATTTGAGAGAGAAATCTTCAGAGTTGTTTTAATTTGCATTTCCCCTACTCATAGTGATTTGGAGTATCTTTTACCATCATTAACCAAACTTAAATCTAATTTAAAACCTCCCATCAAGAAGAACCCATAACTTCCCAAGGCAACCCATTCCACTGATGGAAAAAATGTTTTCTTACATCTGATGAGAATTTGCCACATTTCAACTCAATTCTTTCCCCTGCCCCCACCCCAAATGCTCCTGTTTTCTGATCTCTAGAGCCAAACAGAGCAAGTCTAATCTCTTCTCTGCCTAAGAGTCCTTCAAATATTTTAAGACAATTATCATGGTTTCCAAGTTGTCCTTTCTCTGGATTAAGCATGTCCAGTTCCTTCAACCAAAAACCATATAGCATGGACTCAAGGCCCTTCACAACCCTAGACATTGCCCCCCTCTGGCCATTCTCCAGCTTGTGGATATTCTTCTGAAAATGGTACACAGAACTGAATCTGAGACTTCAGATATGGTTCCACATGGGAGGAGAACAGAAGGACTGTCGTTCTTTTACCTGGAAACTATGCCTCTCTCCATGCAGCCCAAGATTACTTTTGGCTGCCATATCACATTGCTGGTTTCTCTCAAACTTCCAGTCCACTAAACCCTCCACATCTTTTTCCAGCCAATTTTCTGACTATATTGCTTTCATTCTGAACTGTTCAATTGATTTTTTGAACCCATTATCAGACTTTATATTTATTCCATTTTTAATTTCACCTCATTTGATTTGGAGCGGTGTTGTAACCCCTCAAGATATTTTGAGATCCTGAGTCTGAAATCCAAAATTAGTAATAATACCATCTTGTTGTGTTCTCTGCAAATATCTTCAAATAGGATGATAAAACCCTTTATCCAAGTTTCTAATAATGTCAAATAGTGCAGGCTCAAGCCCAAAAATATACCTTGACTTGATGATGTTGTTTTTCTCCATTTTAAAGGTAAGTTCATTGGGTAGGGGAAGTAGGTGGCCATAGTCACAAGGACAACATCATCCACAAAAGTTCTTTTAAAATCAAGCCCCAACGGGGCAGTTACGCAGCACAATGGATAGAACAACAGACCTAGACCACATGATGAGTGATTCCACTTTTAGCTACTGAACTTCATTTCCACTTTACCCAAAGTGGTCTTGTTGAAAGAAAACATCTACAGGTGTTTTATTCATGCATTTAGGTGACCCAGTGGGTAGATCACGGGACCCGGTGTCACAAAGATCTGAGCTCAGATACTAGCTCTGTGACCCTGGGCAAGTCACTTCATCTCTGATTATCTCAGTTTCCTCAACTGTAAATGGGGATAATAATAGCACCCACCTCCCAAGGTTATTGTGTGGCTCAAATGAGATAATTATTCTAAAGCACTTAGCACATGGTAGATGCTATGGAAATGCCAGCTATTTTCATTAATCACATGTTTGCATAAAAACAACTTCCATGGAACTATTAATCAGAATTCCATGGGGTATTGGCCTGCTAAATAAGCAAGAAACAGGATCCTATCATTAGCTCACTTTGTCCAAACACATGCATGTATGGCTGGACTTAGAGTCAAGGAACTCTGGGTTTGAGTGTTGCCTCTGACATATATGGGCTGTGGGATGTTTGGGAAAGTCCCTTTATGTCTCTGAACTTTAATTTCCTTATCTAAAAAATGGAGCTAGTAATCTCTAAAGTTTAGTTTATTCTAAAGAATAAATCTCAAAATTATTGTGAAGCTTAGACTTGACAGACATAACAAACATTTTAAAACATGTAAAGGCCCCATGATTTTAATAGAGAGCTCGTAGATTTAGAGTTAAAGAGTCCTCTTGTTGTTTAGTCGTTTTTAGTCATGTCCAACTCTTTGTGTCCCCATTTGAGGTTTTCTTGGCAAAGACAATGGTGTCACTTGCCATTTCTTTCTTCAGCTCATTTGAAAGATTGGGAAACTATGACAAAAAAGGAAAAGTGAATTAGCCAGGGTCACACAGCTATAAATAGCTGAGGCCAGATCTGAACTCAGGTAGAAGATTTTTCTTGACTCCAGGCCTGGCACTCTATCCACTGTGCCATACAGCTGGATCTTAGAGACCATCAACTCCAACCCCTCCTCCCCCTCATTTTACAGATGGGAAAACTGAGGCACAGAATTCCTAAGAGACTCACTCAGGATCACCCAACCTAGAATTGTCTGAGCCAAGATTTGGACTCAGATCTGACTCCAAGCACAGATTCTTTATTCTCTGTGCCAGCGGCAAAATTCCTTCCACCACCTAGAAGTTACATTCATGTAAATAATGGATCCTCTGAAGTCCTCCTATTATTCCAGTTTTCAGGGCATATTTCCATTGGGCTGGAACCAATTACTATAGTTTACATAATCATCACTTCAAGTAGTATGAATTAGAAAAGAATCCTGGGGAATTGTCTGAGTTCCAGAGAAGTGAAAAATGACTTGCCCAGTGTCATACAGTCAAGAAGCGTCCCTGTGGGATATGAGCTCAAGTTCCAGCTTTCTATCCATTTTGTGTCTCTAAGAAGAGATGAAATATACATTATATGTCAAGTAAAGTACCAAGGGGTTTGGGTCAATTCCTCCCTCCCAAAGGACCAAAGGATGACAATGATGATTCATGCATTTATATGGCACCTACTATATGCTAAGCACTTTACAACAATCATCTCATTTGATCCCTCACAACAACCTTGGGAGACAGATGCTGTTTTACCTTCATTTTACAGTTGAGGAAACTGAAGGAAATAGAGATTGAGTGACTTACCCAGGGTTATAAAGCTAGTAAATGTCTGAGGCTGGATTTGAACCCAGTTCTTCCCAACTCCAGGCCCAACTGCTCCCTGAGCTACCTAGATGACAGAAGAGAGAGGCAGAATTTTTGTTGTTCATTCATTTTCAGTCATGTCTAACTCATCATGACCCTGTTTGGGTTTTGGTTTTGATTTATTTATTACTATGTAGATATTATAACAAATTTCCACACAAGTTTTCCTTAGTTATATGATCTCTCTCCCTCTCTTCCTGTCCCCTTCCCAGTGCTGGCAAGTGGATCGATCTGGATTATACATATATTATCTTGTAAAACATACCTCCATATTGTTCATTCTTATAAGTGAATAATCTTATAAAGCCAAAACCCCCAAACATAAACCCAGACAAACAAGTGATAAATCATATGCTTTCATCTGCATTCTCACTCCCACACGTCTTTTCCTCTAGAGGTAAAGAGCATTCTTTGTCCTAAGTCCTTCAGAATTGTCCTGGGTTATTGTATTGCCAATAATAGTTAAGTCTCTCACAGTTGATCATTCCACAATATTGCAGTTACTGTGTACAGTGTTCTCCTGGTTCTGCTTATTTCACTTTGCCTCAGTTCATGTATATCTAATTCTTCCTGAAACCATCCTGCTCATCATTCCGTACAGCACAATAGTATTCCATCACCATCACGAACCACAGTTTGTTCAGTCATTCTCCAATGGATGGGCATCCCCTTAATTTCTAATTCTTTGCCACTACAAAAAGAGCAGCTAGAAATATTTTTGTACAATTAGGTCCTTCTCCCCCCCACCCCCTTTTTTAAAATCTCTCCAGGATACAGACTCAGGAGTGGTATTACTGAATGAAAAGGCATGCATTGCCCTTTGGCCATAATTCTAAATTGCTCTCCAGAATGGATCAGAATCCACCAGCAATGCATTAGTGTCATTTGGGGTTTTCCTGTCAGAAATACTGAAGTGATTTGCCATTTCCTTCTCCAACTCATTTGACAGATGAAGAAACTGAGACAAAATGGGACAAGTGGCTTACCCTGGGATACCAATACCAAGCTAGTAAATACCTGAGGCTGGATCAGAACTCTGGATTGGAACTGATTCCAAGCCCAGCACTCTATACACTATGACACCCCCTAGCCACCTAGATGACAGCAGAAAGGCAGAATAGGGGAGTGAAAAGAACTCTGAGCTCAGAGTTAGTGACGGAACCTCCATTTAAATCCCAGGTCCCTGGTCTGACCTGGAGTGAGCCACATGACTGTCTCCTCTGCTGGTCTTATCTGTAAAATGAAGGGAGGTGGACAAAATGGCCTCCCCAGGTCTCTTTGGTTCTATATCTTTTGTCCTGAAAAACAAACCATAGAAAGGTTTGAAAGCATCCAGCAGCAGCCCCTTCCCCACAAAGGCAGAGTCTGTTTCCTCAACACCTTTGTATCCCCAGTCCCTGGCCCAGTGCCGGACACACACTTAATAAATGTTGTCTAAGCCAGAAAGAAGAAGAAAACATCAGAAGACGAATCCTGGCTCCAGGTGGAAGGGGAGGATGAAGCAATTACAGAAATAAATTAGAAAAAAAGCATGTGGAGGCAGGAGATGGGGCAGAAACAGTGGTCACCAGGGCCTTATCTCGTGGCCCTCAAACCCCACCATCAAGGAGCAAAAGGGACAAATTCATTCATTTTAAGATACATCCATCCTTTTCTGAAGCCAGCAAGAATCTGTTTTCTTGGCAAAGTGGCATAATCCCGCCTTGCCAGGTCAGGAATGATAAGACACTGAGCCTTGATTTCCAGCCTCTGTGGGCATGTAAAGCAGAACTGTCAGCCTGCATTGGGGTAGGTTTCTGAAAGCTGACAAACTCCATGGCCTTCCTCCACAGAAAATTGCTTCCACGTCCTTTTCTGCCTTCCAGCTGCAATGAAAGAGAGATTCCCTTATTTTCTATTGTTGTTTCTCTGGAGACCGTAACCTTGATAAAGGCAAAGAGCTACAATTTAAGGATATTCAGTCAGTCAAAAGTACGTATTAGGTGCTTACTGTGTGCCAGGCACTGTGTTAGGATTGTGGACACAACAACAAAATGAAAAACAGACCCTGCCTTTAAGGTGCGTCACTTCTACTTCAGTCAACAGCCCTTGTTAAGGACCAACTCTGGGATCATCATGGAAGGACAGAGATTGGACCTAAGGATTCTAGTGGTACAAGAGACTCCAAGAGGAAGGAACTCCTTCAACTAATATAAGAAGTCACCTTCTTTACAGTTAATGGGCTTAGAGAGTTGCCTGGGTCCTATGAAGTTAAATCAAACCAACAAGCATGAATTAGGCTCCTACTAGGTGCCAGGCACTGTCTTAAGCATTAAGATATTTTAAAAACCAAGATATTTTTAAAAAACACCTTAAGACACAACCAAAATATGCAGTGGTCACAGCTCTGTTATTGGTCAGTGGACCATCTACTTTCTCGATGAACTTTCTTTGCATTTAAAATGTAATTAATATGGGCTGCTTGGTAGATACTTCCTAGCTATTTGACCCTGGACAAGTCACTCAACCCTTTACCATTCTTCTGCCTTGGAATCAATTCTTAGTCATAAAGGTAAGGGTTATTTTAAAAAAAAGTTTTAAATCAAATTGATCAATAAGGAATATTTAATTCTTTGCTGGATGTCTCCCCCCCACCCACATCACACCACCCTCGCAAGTCACTCAACAATTCCATTTCTCCATTAGGTCATAGTTCCTAGAGTAGCCCCTCAAGGACTAAGCCGCCAATGAGATGATGCTTATAAAGTATTTGCCAACTTTAGAGTAATAATAATAATATAGCTAGCATTCGGATAGGACTATAGGTTTGTGAAGTGCTTTACAAGTATTACTTTATCCTCATGGCAGCACTGAGAGGTAAGTGTCAGATTATCCCTGTTTTATAGATGTAAAAATGGAAGTGGCCATAGGTTAGATGACTTGTCCAGGGTCACATAGCTAGTTGTCTGAGGCTGGATTTGAGCCCAAGTCTTCCTGACTCTGGGTCCTATGAGTCTATCTGGAACCTACCAGAGGCAGCTAGAGGTACAGTAGATGAGAGCACTAGGCCTTAAGTCATGAAGACTTGGGTTTAAATTCAACTGCTGGGTGAACCTGGGCAAATCAGTTGACTTCTGGTTGCTTCCGTTCTCTCAACTATAAAATGGGGATAATAATAACACTTACCTCCCAGGATTGTTATAAGGATCAAATGAGATAATGTTTGTAAGTTGCTTAGCACAAGGGCCCAATAAATACTTCATTTCCTTCCTTCTTCCTGGGTCTTACTTTCCTCAACTATTTAAAAAACAAAGTGGGAAGGAGCTGGTCTAGAAGATCTTTAAGATCCCTTTTAGCTCTAATGTTCTCTCTGCATCTGACACCATCCACACACTGGCCTAAATAATCCCTGGTTCCTTCCATAGATCACCTTAGGGCATGTGTTCCAGGCCTGGCACCCGCCTAGCTGCCATGCCCTGGATGCTCTCCGGCTTGACAGCGCCTCTTCTCTACTGTGATACCCAGAGCTGAATAGATGTTTCAGCGGTGGCCTAAGGCAGAGTTGGGGACCCTCCTCCCCCTCGTCCTGACAGGGCACACCAATTCACACAACCCATGTGGCGATAACCTTTTTTTTGCTGCCTTTCCATCCTACTCACTCTCACTAGGACAAGGTCATGGATAGAGAGCTCCAAGAAGTCTTAGCGTCCATTTAGTCGGTCCTCTGGTTTTACTAATGATGAAATTAAGGCCTACACAGATTGAATGGCTTGCCCAGTCACAGAGGGTCTAAGTGTCAGGACCGGAATTTGCACTTTGATCACTGACTCCAAATCCAAGACTTTTCCTATCATGCTATTACAGTGCCTCAACAACATTTGAAGGGGGTCAGAGATAAGGGAAGGAATAGTTTAAGTAAGGAGGAAAGCCCATGATTCAACTTGGATTTACTACCATATGTCTTTTCAAAGAGAAAAGTCCAAAAATTGGTCTTCTTCCCAAACCTAAAACCACTTGTTAAGAAATATATTCTTTTATTCTTGAAAACCTGTAGCTGGAGCAAAGAGACGTCATCTGGTTTCACTTATGAGGAAAAACTGGTGGGATATACACGTATATGAATGTACACATGTGTATATACCATTATGTCCCACCCCGGATTTATATGTGTCTATAAATTTGGGTATGCATGTATATATGTGTATGTGTGTGTACATATATATATATATGTCACATCATTATATATATGCATACTGATGATATATAGGTATATACCCAGGCATGAATATATACATATATAAATGCTGGAGGGATATTTCATAGAGCCATGAATAAATATAGACATCTATGTATATAGAAATAAGAACATGCTAGTAAATGCTTAATAAATAGCGACATGACACACTTTTAAGTTTAATTTGCATTCATAATATTTTTTCCAATACTTTCTGACATCAAGATTAAAACAAAATAACAAATGAAGCCCCGATTTGTAGCATTTGACAATTTCTGGGGTTTAAATGCACCCACTGAAAATTTAACAAGCAGTTATATTGTTTTGACATTAAATCATCTAGCATGCTACTGAATATACACATACATATGCAATATACATATACAGAAAGAGAAAAAGGGGAAAGGAAGGAAAAAGAAAGGAGAGAAGGAAAGAAAGAAAGAAAGAAAGAAAGAAAGAAAGAAAGAGAGAGAGAGAGAGAGAGAGAGAGAGAGAGAGAGAGAGGGAGGGAGGAAG
>NC_058130.1:751374258-751398248 GCF_016433145.1 Gracilinanus agilis
AAGGAAGGAAGAAAGAAAGGAAGGAAGGAAGAAAGAAAGAAAGAAAGGAAGGAAGAAAGAAAGAAATGTTGATAATTAATGACCTAGTCCATAACATCAGGACAATGCCAAAATGACAACACGTTTTAAGGGTCTGTGGATTGAACTATGTCAGATTAACTACCTCTTGTCACTTCGGGCTGCTTCATTTGAATGCTGTGCATTATGTTCCTTAGCAACTACATTTAAAATGTTCTGCTGGAAATACATGTGGTGCCCAGTTGACTTAGCTCTTGACAGAACAATACAGATGTGCCCTATTTTTTCACAACCCAATACAGAAATCCAGACTTAGAAAACACATAAATTAGAAAGTGGCTTATTCACAATTAAAACGGGGGGATCTTTTCTTCACAAGAGATTCAGCACTATAAAGTCCTTCAAACTATGACCCTTGCCCCACCTCCACAGTGCGTTAAGACCTCAGGATGGAAGGACAGACAGGAAAAGGCATTTATTAAGCGTCTGCTGTTTGCTAGGAGCTGCGCTAATACAAATGCAAGCAGAAAGAAAGCCAGTCCCTGCTCTGGAGGAGGAGATCTTTCTCACAAAGGAGCCAGGGGCTGGGGAGGGAGGGGGCGAAGTTGGGAATAAGGCCAGGAGAATGAGCCATCAGTCCTGGGCCTTTCCACCAAATGGAGGCTACAGGAGGAGCTCACCAATGGGAGAAGGTAGAAAGGCCTTGGCAGAGGGATACACCAGGAGGAGGAGGCCAAGGTGGGGAAGGCTGTTCCAGGGTGAAGAGACACCAAGGACCGAGGAAAGTTCCAAGTTGAACTGGTAGCAGAAGGGGTGAGATGTTGAAGTCTAGAGAACCTCAGGAGCAGGGCTTAGAGGGGAATGAAGTCGGCATGTGCTTGTCATTCTATGCAGTTTTTCAGGGTCTCAGCTCCTAGAGAGACAATGTGACATCATGTGGGCTTGGAGTCAGAAAGACCCGAGTTGGAATCCTGCCCCTGATTCTTAAGAGCTGGATGAGTCACTTAGCCTCTCTGAGACTCAGTTTCCTCATCTGTCAAGCGAGGGTATTGGACATAGCAGCCTCCTCACGCATTTTTTCCAGTTCTAAATCTATGATCCTCCAGCCACCTGGGATGCTATTTCACAGCACCCCATTGTTGGAAGGACCCTCAAAGGCCATGGAGAGCAACCAACCCCTGTCTGGTGAAGAATCCCTCCTACAATGAGAGGAAGAACGGGATAGAAGGAGACTCAGCTTGGAGTGCTGGGCTCGGCCCCTTTCTGTCTGAGTTTTGGCAAACACGTCACCTATTTCCTCACCTGTAAAATCACCCATGAAGTCCTGGCCATCTCTACAGCTATAAACAAGAGCATGGGACTTGGAGTCAGGAAGTTTTTGTTCAGACGTATCTATCTCTTCATGACCCCATTTGAGGTTTCTTGGCAAAGATCCTGGAGTTGTTTATCATCTTTCTCCATCCAGTGAGGAAACTGAGGCAAGCAAGGTTAAGAGACTTGCCCAGGATCACACAGCTAGTCAAGATTTGAACTCAGGTCTTCCAGACTCCCAAGCCTGGTGCTCTATCCACTGTGACACCCAGTTCCCTGAAATCAAGAAGACCTGAGTTAAAATCCTCATTCAGATAATTTGTTTGTAAAACCCTCCCTTCCACAAATTGAGGAGTAATCCATTGTAATCCATTGTGAAGAACTCCTTCAGGTCCAAGACACAAACCAGAAGAGCTACAGGAAGTTGTCGCTCTCTTTTAAAGGGGCTTCTTTTGTGTCTCTTCCTGTGCCTTTCTCTTAGTTTACATGTTCAATCACAACAGGCACTTTTCTTAGGACTGTCCTGGAGGCAGTCAGTAAATTCTGATTTGTCACTCCAGCACTAGTGGGTCACAGACCTCCCAACTTGTGAATTAAGTGGAGATGTTTACACTTTTGGTGATTAGATTTGAGAATGGGCAAGTTAGATTTAATCTCATTATCACAATAGGTACTATTATCATCCCCATTACAAATGAGGAACCTGAGACATAAAGGAATTGACTTGCCCAGGGTCTCACAGCCAGGAAGTTTCTGAGCCAGGATTTGAAGTGGGGCCTTTCTGACTCCACACTCTATCCCCTGTAACACCTAACTGCCTCTAAATATTAAGCTATTTTCCCTTACATAAATTTAAATTTATTTGCAAATTTCACACATGGCTTCAAGATTTTTGGTCTGAGATCAAGCAGAAAGGACCCCATGACAATCCTTTATGTGCTTGAAGAATGTTTTCACGTGTCCTAAAAGTTTTCCCCTCCAAACTGAACATCCTCTGCTCCTTCCAACAAAATCTTTTATGCTAGGAACACAATAAGAATGCTAACATGTCCAGAAAAGTATTGCCAAAAAAAAAAAAAATGAATGTGGGGAATAGAGCATAAGTTCTATAGGGCAAGAACAATTTCATTTTTGTCTTCATGTCCCTAATATCTACCCCAAAGTAAGTAACTGTGTTGAATTGTATAATACAAACCAGGGGTTGGCAACCTTTTTGGCCGTGAGATCCATAAACGCCACATTTTTTAAAGTGTAATTTCGTGAGAGCCGTACAGTGCTCACAGTGCCGCTCCTGTAACAGCGCCTGAAAAAAAATGGACTTTATGGCTCCTGCAGAAAGAGCCATATCTGGCCCTCAAAAGAGCCAGATATGGCTCGAGAGCCACAAGTTGCCGACCCCTGGTATAAACAGAGAGGATATTAGTCCTGCATTTAACCAATATTCCTCTTATTTAATCTGTAAAAAGTGTGTCCTTTGTAAGTCTGATTTGCCCTGTTCCCTGATGATACCTCTACCCTGCAACCAACGCCAAAAAAAAAAAAAGTTTCAATTTTTATTTTTATTGTAGCTCTTCACACAAGAATTCCCCAAAACAGGACAGCTAAGTAGCACAATGGATAGAATGCCAGGCCTAGAATTTGAAGGTTCAAATCTGACCTCAGACCCTTCCTAGCTGTGTGGCTCTGGGCAAATCACTTAATCCCAATTGCCTAGCCCTGGCTGCTATTCTGTCTTCAAGTTGATGCTAAGACAGAAGGTGAGAATTTTTGTTTTGTTTGTTTGTTTTTAAAACCCTTAACTTCTTAGAATCAATTCTGTGTATTGGTTCCAAGGCAGATGAGAGGTATGGGCTAGGCAATGGGGGTTAAGTGACTTGCCCAGAGACACACAGCTGGGAAGCTTCTGAGATCAGTTTCGATCCCATGACTTCCCATTTCTAGGCCTGGCTCTCAATCTGCTGAGCCACCCAAATGCCCCCAAAGTTAAAGGTTTTGGGGTCTTTTTATTTCTTAATTGAAAAATATTATTTAATTAATTTAGAATATTTTTCCATGGTTACATGATTCATGTTCTTTCTCTCCCCTCCAACCCTACTCCAACCCCCAACCCTCTGTAGCCAACACACAATTCCACTGGGTTTTACATGTATCATTGATCAAGACCCATTTCTATATTATTGATAATTGCACTAGGGTGATCATTTAGAGTCTAGATCATTGGGGTCTTTTTAAAGGGGGAGGGCAACTGAATAGTACAGTGGATAAATCACAAGGCCTGGAGTCAGGAGAACCTGGTTCAAATATGGCCTCTAGATGTGACCCTGAGCAAGTCACTCAACCCCAACCACCTTTACTGCTCTTCTGCCTTAGAATCAATATTTAGTATCAATTCTAAAACAGAATATAAGGGGTTAAATTTTTTTTCCAAATACATTCCTAGCACTAATCCATCATAGACAGCACATTCTTTAGCCAAGAACGTGGGGCACAGAAATGAAGGAGCTTTGCTTTTGAAACAGACTTGAGGGGAAAAAAAGAGAGAGAGAGAGAGATCCTCCTGTTAAGGGGGATCTCTCTCTCTCTCTCTTCTTTTCTTTCACCTTTTTCTTTCACCTTTTCTGTGTCCTTAGGCCCCTGGGAAAGCTGGGAAAACCCATGGACCCCTACTTAGAATCACATTGGTAACTGCATAAAATAAAATACATAGAATTACAACAGAAATCAATTATATTGAAATGCAATTATTTTATTTATTTATTTTATTTTATCTTGATTTTATTCCAGTAACAAATTTACACATAGGTTTTCCAAAGTTACAGGATTCATGTTGTCTTCCTTCCCTCCTGCCTCCTTCTCCCAGAATTGACAAGCAATTCCACTAGGTTATACATGTGTTATTACTCAAAACCTATTTCCATATTATTCATTTTTGTAAGAGAATATAATTATATATTGTATTTATATATTATATATAATTAATATTCATATTATATATATTATGTATTAATTATATATGTAAGAGAATATAATTATAAAACCAAAACCCCAAATCCTATACCCAAATAAACGAGTGATAAATCATATGCTTTCAGGTTAAGCCCCACTGTAGACCAATCCACTCATTTTACAAATGAAGAAACTGAGCTCCAGACAGATCCGTGACTTGCCCAATGTATCACACAGGTAGAAAGTGGGATTCGAACCTGGGTCATCTTAATGCCAATGCTTCCCCAGCCCTAACAAACATGTCCCCAGGAATCATCTAATTATTTGACTATTACCTCACCAATGGATAATAGGAAGGACAAAGAAATTGAAGGTAGTTTTAAAGGGATTGAGTTCATCAAGAAGGCCAAAGATTGGTTTGGGGATGGAGAAATTTGGTAGGGCTTGTAGTCAGTCTAAAGCCTGTCCAGGAGGTAGAGAGACTAGGCTGAGATCGGGTACTTAGGCAGGTACGTCAAATGGGATGAGCAAAGGGGCCCTGAGAGTGGAAGCACCCCTTAGGTCACCATTCTTGCTTCCAGACAAACCCTCACAGTCATCATTGTGGAGAAGGGGCCAGTTATCCCCACAGGCAGGTAAGCCTAGCTGAAACAGCAAAGCCCCCCAGAGGAGGCAGCGTGTCCCATCAAGTAGAACCATCGCCGCCATCCTGGTCACCAGGTCTCCTAAGATCCTAATGGAGATAGTTGAGTAGCAAGGGTTCAAGACTTGGAAAGAGTGATGCATCCTGCCCAGTGCCTGCTGCCATCATCCTGGGAAGCAGCTCCTAGGAAGATGCAGATGGGCAGCGGCTCCTTCAGGTACCACATCTATTGAAGACCCAGAAAAAGAGAGTTCTTCTCACCAAAATCCTTGGCTCCTGCCAAATGGTTCAACATCAGGAAATAGATTTTCTATCAGTGAATACAGCATTAAAGAATAGGTAGGGCCATCTGCTTTTCCCCTGCCCCCTGTGATATTGGAAATTTGGGGGTCCTTGAACTAATTTTGAGGTCCCTGATCTAAATTTCCTGTGGACATTTAGGACTCTTTCAAAACTACATTTCCCATGATTCCTCTTGTGTAATGAGGTAGACAGGAAGTGTGATCACATAGACAGAGGTATAAAGACTCAGGGCCGGATTGGTACACTCTCTTTTCCTGCTGAAGCAGCTTGGTGGGCAGAGGTATGGTGGTACTTTTGAACTAGCTTTTAACAGGCATGTGGCTTCATTTTTCTAAATGGCTTTCAATAAACCCTTTGAAACCATGATATTTGTAATTCTATTACTCTACATTAATTTTATTTATTACACCCCCAAGGATTATAGAAGATTTCCAACTAACTCACAGCTAAAAGCTCCTCTATGTCATCTTCGCCTTCAGAGTATGAGCTCCTTGAAAACAAGAACTGTCTGATTTTTTAACCAAGATCAAGTATAGTATCTATTTCTGTCCCTAAAACCTGGTGCACTGCTTTGCATATAATCAACATTTAATAAATGTTTTATTCATTCTGATCCATTCTCTACAAAGTTATTGGCCCAGGGGCAACTAGGTGGCTTAAGGGATAGAGTACCAAGCCTGGTGATGGGAGATCCTGGATTCACATCCTTTCTGGCTAGGTGACTCTGAACAAGCCACTTAACCTCCATTGCTCAGCCCTTATCACTCCCTTGTTTTGGAACCTAAGACAGAAGGTAAAGATTTAAAAAAAAAAAAAAAAAAAAAAGCTACCTGGCCATGTCATCTCCATTACTCAGTAGAGTCCAGGTGCTCCCTAATGCCCCTAAAATCAAATATAAACTTTTTTCTTGGCCAGTGAGAGCTCTTCACAGTTTGCCCTAAGCCTCCTCTCCGACTTCTCTGGACATCACTTCCCTTCCTGCACTCTCCAGTCCAGCCAAACTGATTTCCTTTCCGATCCTCCCATATGTTCTGTCCTTCTCTGCAGCACATTTCAATCCAGTGTGCGTTGGGGGAACTGCATCGTTTAAAGATCCACATTCATTCGTTCAGCCATGTTCAACTTTTCGTGACCCCGTGGACCAGAGATGGCCACTCTGCTGTCTTCCACTACCTCTCAAAGGCTGTCCAAGGGCCTAATTCAGTGTTTCCATGACACTGTCCATCTCCACTGCATCTTTCCCCTTTGCCTTCCACCCTTCCTCACAACAGGATCTTTTCCAGGGAGTCTTGTCTTCTCCACGAATGCCAGAATGATACTATGTTTATTCACCAAACTACAAAAATTAAAATGGACCAAATCCTTCTTTTAATCAAACACTAAACTTGGCTTAGCAAATAAATGAGCCACAAGGGAGGCACTGGGTACCCAGTCGTACATACCAAACGGCAGGTGGCGCCCAAGTCACACCAAACTTTTTAAGAGGTTTCTCATCATTGTGGAAAAGATGGGGTTTTGGTTCACTTCAGCCAGTTCTTCCCACCATACAACAACCCCCCCCCAACACACACACACACACACACACACACACACACACACACACACACACACACACAGCCTCTGAGAAGTCTCTACTACTAGTTGTGCCCAAACTCCGAGAAATCAGACAAAACAGGCCAAGTTCTTTCCTCCAGGAGTTGCCATTCTAATGGGGGGAAAGGAGAGGGGGCTAGAGAATAACAGGAAATCAATCAATCATCCATTTCATTTCTTTGGACAAAAGGGGGCAAAAGAGATCTCCTGCCCTCAAGGAGCCTGCAACCTAATAGGAGAAAAGGCAAACAAATGTGCACAAACCAGCTTTGGACAAGATAAATGGGAAATCGTGAACATAGGGAAGGCACTAGAATCAAGAGGGGATGGGGAGGCTTCCCAGAGAAGCTGGGATTTTAGCTGGAACTTAAAGGAAGCCAGAGAAGCCAGAGGCGTTTGCACACATGCATGTACCAACACATAGAGGAGGGTATGTGTATAATCCACATATACATGGTAGTTTGGGGGGGGGGGGGAAGTGCACTCTCTCAGCTTCCAAGGGACCAGGAAAGGCTTCCAGGAGAAGGTGGTATTTGAATTGAGCCTTGAGAGAAAGAAATCCCAGATGGAAGTTCTCAGGGGCCCCCAAAGTTTCCAGAGGCAGGAGAAGTGGGTCGCCTGTGATCCCTCCTATTTCTAGGCTTTCTTCTCTGCCTTAATTCTGTCTCTTGTGCCCCCTCCTGTCCATTGAGATATCATAAGCTCATTCATTTTTCATCTCTCTGCAGGTTCATAAAATAATCATATTGTTTTTGCTTTCCCATGTCCCATGCTAATGTTACAGGCTTTGTGATGTAGTTTTCTTTGCAGTCTCAGTCCTGGGAAAGGAACAGAGGGAGAAAAGAGTCAGCCTTCACTCCAAAGGTTTCCAATTCCACTACTAAGGCATACAAGAGAACTCTCCCAAGGATGGGGAAACCGAGAAATCATTCTGAGCCTTTTTCTTAATCCTCCTTTGAAGGAGATTCTACTAAGCCTATGTATTCATTCAGTAAGCATTTATTAAGTAACTGCTGTTTGCCTGACCCTGGACTAGTGCTAAGGAGGAGAGAGAAGGGGACAGCGAATTAAATTTAGAATCAGAGGTCCCAGGTTCAAATCCTGGCTCTGTTAACCTCCATCTTCTGATAGGCCTTCAACAATGGAAAGAACACTTTGGAGCCAGAAGTCCTGAGTTCAAATTCTATCTCTTACACATACTGCCAATGTCACCTAGGACAAGTCATCTACCTCTCAGGTTTAGCTTCCTTCTCTGTACAAGAAGGAAGTTAAGCTAGACAGACAGCCACTGAAGTCTCTACTAGCTCTAAACTGATGATCACTATGATCCTGTCAGGGACTCAGCTTCCTCATCTGTAAAAGGAGGGGTTTAGTTAGACTCTCTGATGGCCTCAGGTACCTTCCCTAAGCCTATGATCTTATAGTACAGAGACCAGAACATGGTCTGCCCTCAAGGAGTTTACATTTTACTAGAGAAACAACACCTAGACAGAGAAGGAAATACAAAGTCATATTTGGGAAGCAGCTACCTAGAGAGCTAGGGAAGGGCCTACTGAGCTGGCTTTTGAAGGAAGATAGGAATTCTAAGAACAACAGAAAGTATATTCCTAGCCCAGAGAACAGCATCTGCAAAGGCCTAGAAATAGAAGTCCCTCAGCTTTGGGAAGTATTTTCAGATGTGCAGAACAGACTCATGGTGGGAGACAACCCTAGTCTCATTTGAGGTGCTCAGCTCTGTCTACAAAACTTAAGCTTATTTCTCAGTCTTTTACCTGTTAAGAGCATTTCCTTCTAGAAAGGAGTTGCCACAGTATTAAGGACTAGAGAAAAACTAGACCAGCAGTCTCTTTAACATAGGGATCTCTCTGCCATTGTAGGTTAGCAGCTTCTCTGCTATTTATAGCCCTAGAGAGCTGCCTAAACAAAAGATTAGGTGGCTTGTCCAGGATCACCTGTGTCAGTGGCCTCACTTGAATCCAGGTCCTTATGGCTTCCAGGCCAGTCGTCTCTCCACTAGGCCACATTGCCTCTCTGGTACTGAAAGATTTCTAATATATCCTGAAGCTTATAACCAAGACCAGAAGCTTCCACTAAGCAGGCTATGGAAACATCCATCATACCAGGTCACTAGTCAGTCTCTAGAGGTGATAAAATAATAACTGACATTCATACAGCACTTTGGAGGCAGCAGGAAATTCCAGATGGTTTGGTGACCTGCATAAATGGAGAGGAATTTTCTTATTAAGAATTCTCAACATGGATGTAATCAAAGGTCCAGAATTATTCATATAGCATAGGTCTACAACTTTTTTCATACACTAAAGTTTATGGATATCCCTGTATATTGGAGATTTAGTAGCAAAGACTTGGGGAAACTTCTCCAGTATCTCAGGGACTTTGTTAGAGATGTTCCCAAATTCATACAATCTTTGGACAACTTTCCTAGGAGGATGTGGGAAACCATCAAAGCTTTTTAGGGGGTTAGGGGATCTACCTTTCCAAGTCCCTATCCCAGGCAGCATTACGCGGGGGTAAAAGACTACCACAGGTCCAGGAAAATCTCAGAGGCAGGACATCGCTGTGTCAGCAACATGACTGAGACGAATGAGAGTAATCAGGTTTTCAGCCAGGGCCAGGCATCATAAAGATTGCTCTGGTCAGCATTTGGACTGTGTTTATTTTATACGTTTTGAGATCACACATAAAGTTGGCATAGAAATCCATTCTCACCATCCATCTTTTTCTTAGAGACAATGTATTAGGTGTATTTGACATATAGTGGTAGGAAAGTACAGGCTTTTTCATGGGAGACAATTTCTCCATATTTCATTCATTGTTCTTTTATGTTAGCTTACTATACCAAATCAGAGGAGAGTGGGGGGGGCGGTACTTAGAAACTATTCTGGCCTATTTTTTCAGGCACCTGTATATGGGAATCTAAGTTAGAGTTTTTAAATCTTTAACATTAACTCACTATATGCTGATTTGTTGTGAAGTGACTTCTAGGGGAATTTCTGTATTACTACATATAAGGATGGGAATTTCCTAGGAGTTATAGGGGGCCTGTGGGCTCTGCTATTAGCCAGTATTGTTTTTCTGTGTTTCCCTGGGGCTGAATGAGGATACTGATTACAATAATTCCAATAAAAGGGAATGTTTTTGAGAAAAGAGTCACTAGGGGAAAATGAGTAGAATTACCATCCTTCTGTCACCTGCTATGCAGGTTCCATAACTCGTGCCAAGCTGTGCCAAATGTCACAAGTTTTGACAGCTTCTCACAGGAGGACAAGAGAAAATTTGGACTAGGCTGTCTAGAGACCTTTGGAAGAACTGTTGGTTATAAAGTCCCAGTGACTTGCAGGAAGTCGCTTCTGCCCAACTCTAGTAGCACCATGTGGAGAGGCAAGAATAAGATGAATAGGTAAACACACAAACCAGAAAGCAAAAGAGAGGAGGAGAGGAGGTTACAGGGCAGAACCAGAGCTGAAATCAGATACAACTAGTGGTTATGGCAACTGAACCAGTTGGCTAGAGTCAACAGCTCCCCTCTTTTTCTGTGCCTTAGTGTTTCTATGATTTCCTTCTATATAATTTAAGGCTGCCAATAAGTTGCATGGCAATTAACAGTGATTTTTTTATGTAAACTCTATATTAGTGATTTGAGATTAAGAGAAGTTATATTTCATAGAAGAAAAAAATTACTCTGATTTTATCCATTACATTTATATACATATATATATATATGTGTGTGTCTCTGTGTGTGTATACATTATATGTATTTAATTTCTAATGTGTATAATGTATAGAATAATACAATATATATAAGATTTAAATATGTAGTGAGTATGTACTGGCTCATACTCCCTAGGGCCAGACCTCATGGTTCTAAGGTACCCTAAGAGAGCCATCAGCACAAGCCCCAATCAGTTAGGGTCCACCTACTGTTAGGTGCCAGTGAATGATTAGTATATCAGCCCATTTAAATGCTTATCATTGATTAGCTTTTATGAAGGAATAGCTGCATTGAATATGTAGCAAAAACAAATGTATAAACATTTTCCCTAACAGTGTCATCTATCTGTCTATCTTTCTGTCTATCTCTAAATAACTATATGCAGAGGAAACAAAGGCAAAAATATGCTCTCAAGAAGCTTGTATTCTAATGGCATAGTACAATACCTGACACATAGTTAAGTGTTTAACAAAAGTGTGTGGCCTGATTAATGATCAGCTCTGAGGCCAGATCTCTTTCCCCACTATCTCTAGCATATACAGAGAGAGAGAGACAGAGAGACAGAGAGACAGAGAGAGACAGAGAGAGAGAGAGAGAGAGAGAGAGAGAGAGAGAGAGAGAGAGAGAGAAAGAGAGAGAGAGAGAGGAGAGAGAGAAGAAAGATATAGACAGAGAAACATATAAATGGATAAATAGATAGATATATAGATACATAGATAGAGGGATGGATGGATGCATGGATGGATAGATGCATAGACAGACAGACAGAGGTAGACAAACAGAGATCCATAAATACATAGATACATAGACGGATGGATGGATAGCTAGATGGATGGATAGCTAGATAATGTAGACAGAGAGAATGAGAGAGAGAGAGAGAGAGAGAGAGAGAGAGAGAGAGAGAGAGAGAGAGAGAGAGAAAGTACAGACTGGGGTTCTGAAAGACTTAAGGTTCAAATCTCATCTCAGATACTATCTGTATGACCCTGAGCGAGTCACTTAAAAATCACTATATGCCTCAGTTTCCCTATATGTAAAATGAGAATAATAATAATACCTACCTTCCAGAGTAGTGAAGGTCAAATGAGATAATAATTGGAAAGTGCTGAGCACAATGCCTGACACATAGTAAGCATTATATAAATGTTGGCTGTTATTAATATTATTTTGATAGATAGCTAGAGATGGTTAGGAAGATAAAGATGATGATAATAGATAGTAAGACAGACAGATAGAGATGTAGGTATAGATAGGAACAGAAATATAGAGCTAGAAGGAAACTTAGAGGCAATCTAGGCCAATTCCCTCATTGGCTAAAAGAAAGTAAGTCATTTGTCCCAGGTTATTTGAAAGCCAGAATACGTACTTCACATATAGCCTGTATTATTATTATTATTCCCAATTTATAGAAAATGGACTCAGAGTAGTTAAGTGAGATTAAGTGACTTGGTCATGTTTCAGAGAGCTAGTTATTGTACTGCTATAACAAGGAGATAAACCCAGGTTGTCTTGTCTTCTCATCTCTCTGTCTCTGTCTCTCTGTCTTTGTCTCTGTCTCTCTCATCATGCTATTCTCTCTGACTCACATACTGTATTTTTAAAGGAATGGTTCTGCCTTCATCCTCTAAAAATAATTCCTGAGTGCCCTTTGGTAATATTGTGACCCTACTTGCATCAATTAAAATATAAAATCAAGACACGGAATTCTAAACTTTGCCCTATTTCAAGTTTAGGATTACTAAAAAAAAAAGTTTAAAAAAGACTAGATTGCTATGAAGGCAGGATTCAAGTATTGACGTGTGTTTCTTGTATCTAAGATCAGAAAGAGAAAAGAAATGAAGAAAAAAGGTCTAATCATGTATCAAAACGTAAGAATGCCAGAAGATGCACAATAAATGTTTGATAATGATGATATGATAGCAAAGGCAAACACATTCCCTTTTCCTGCTGCCATAAGACTGATTTATATATAATCCCTGGACTCAGCCCTCCCTTGCACATGCATCCCCCAAAAAACTTTACTCCTAGGTTCAAGATTGGTCCCCAGTCACCCAAAGCCATAGCTCATAAGTCCTCACCAATCTGTTTATGTGTCAAATGGAGGACGCAATTAGTTCTAAGTGAAAACATTTAATGAAATAGTATAGTAAGCATATTTGCAATGGAACATGTAATGGAGGATTACCAGGGAAGTTAACTAAATTATCTGTGGGTTCACAATGGGGTGAGGGAGACAGGAATGACAGATGGACAGGACCAAACAAGGTTGGCTACCATTCCACCCCCCATAAATACAGAACACACTTTCCCACAAATTCACATACCATCAGTGGGAAGAGAGAACACATTCAGGGACCACGTGTGAGGCTCATACATGTAAGAAAACACACCCAGAGGCATACTTGTGGAGGAGAACGCAAGTGGCTAGGGTGCCTTCATAGAAGGTCAACTCCTGTCTCTTGCTGTCAGCACCTTGAGAATCAGCACTGTTTCAGGGGACAGTGCCCAGGGCATGAAATGAGGAAGATCTGGGTTCAAATCTCATACCTGATGTTTACTAGCTGTGTGACTATGGGCATGTAACTTAACCTCTATTAGGCTCAGCATCTTCACTTGTATAATGAAGATAACAATAATACCCATAATGCTCATCTCAAAGGGTTATTATGAGTCTCAAAAAGGATAGTCTACATAAAATGCTCTGCAAACTTCAAAGTGTTACATAAATATCAGTGATGATGATGGTGATATCGTCTTCTTGATCAGCCTGCTTCCCACACATCATTGTTCTCTGCTGGGACTATTCATAGCTGAGTACAATTCACCACTGCTTCCCACTTGATGGGAAATCTTTGTTGCTCTCCATTGGGTGTCAAGTCACATCTCTGCTGACTCTAGCTGCAGCCTTCATCTGAGGTGCCCTTCAGAGTCTCAACTTGGTATGTCCAACTTGGCCCCCAACTGCTAGGGTGCCTTGACAAGAAAGTATGTCCATGATAAGGGCAGCCTGGCAGCTTTTTAGTCAGAGCAGAGACCAAGAGCCACTATTCTCAGCTAAAGGGCTACCAAACAAAGGTCAAGCACTACTAGGCTATGATTAAATGCACTTTGGGGATTCTTTTCTCCTGCTAAGATAGATCTGGGTCTCTATCTAAAGGCTAACTTAAGGTTAGAAAATCTCTTGGAGAGATGTCCAAGTCATATGACCCACAATTAGAGGACTAGACATTCTCCACCTTCATGATAACTCGAACCTCTCCAAAATAAGGATGATGGTTAAGATAGAAGGTAATTTCAGCTATCTCCGGAGTCTAAAATGAAGAACCCTGATAAGGCAACAACCTAGTAAAGTACTAGCAGAGAAGGCTGTGCTCTAATCGCAAATGTACTTACTCAGCATCCTCTATACTGTAATGTAGGAAATTTGGGAAAAGGTGTGTGGTATAAGGAATTTGAAAGGAGGATGTTGGAGACTTGCTAAGTGGGTAATCTCGGTTATAGGTAGGCTGGGATTAAAGGAGATTCAGGGTATAATAGGACTGAAGTCAGGAGTATAACACAGAAGGGAAACAGAGATCTTTTAGGGAGAAGAGAAATTAAACTAAACAGACAAACACAGCAGGCTTACAGACTGGGACTTAGACTCAAGCACAAGCTGAGGGAAATAGACTAGACTGAAATTAACAAACAGGCTTTAGTTAATTTCACAGGAAGGGACCTGTTTTGAAGTAACACCTTCCTTCAAGATGGATGCCCCAGCTTCCCTCTAAGCCCAGAGTATGTTGTCTTTTCCCTCTTCTTCCCTCTTGATAACTAACAGACAAATTGCACTAATAGGGCTGTTGAAACACAAAAAGGTTTATTTTGTTTGAAGGATGTTTGTTAGGAAGGTGGATCAAAGGAAAGCCCTATCAGTTGTCTCAGGAACCTCAGGTGGGGGAAGGGAAGTAAAGATGGAGTCTGAGTAAGGACCTGCCTTTAAACTCAGCTTTACTAAATGCTATTGCTATCTAAAGGGAATAAATGATGACTGACTAACTATAACTAATGCTGTCAATTAGGTATCCCTTCACAGATTTAAATCCTCTCTAATTACTCTCCTTATTAACTCCACAGACATATAAGATAAGGGAGGGAAGGCAGGGATGGTATTAGGAAAGGAAGATATAAAGGGTTTATCTAAAATAATAATTTCTTAAGTAAATATATCAAAGCTAGGNAGATATAAAGGGTTTATCTAAAATAATAATTTCTTAAGTAAATATATCAAAGCTAGGCTAAATTTCAATATTAAAACTAGGTAATCCAAGCAGCTCGGTTCATTGACAACCTCCCTCCACGAAAGATCCAGTCAACTGCCTTTTCCCAAGATTCCAAACCTCTAACAGCTTTTGGAACTCAGCCAAAGCTAGAAAAAACTATATCACCCCAATTCTGTATACTACAATACCCCTAACCACCATGCTCCTATAGGGCTATATAAGCTGGCTCACTGGCTTACAGCAAAACTCTATCCTCTTCCTCTTTCCTGCAACATGAAAACCAAAAGCTAAAGCTTACATTCTCTAGGATCCCTGCTGCCATAGAACTACTCAGTCAGAAAACTGAGGAAAAGAGGGATTTGGAGCAGGAAGCCAGTATAGGTATAGATCTACTGGCGGGAAGCAAAAAGAACTGGTATCTGGATGGAGCCGGTGCTGTCTGCCCAAAAGTCCCTTGGCACAGAGACAGAAGCCAGTGAAACAAATTGTCCATTTCTGAAAGAGAGGTAGCTTTAAAGATCTGGCTCCCAGAGAAACTACCATCAAAGAGGAAGGAGTTAGAAAGTGGTTAAAAGTAGAAAAATAACTTAACAAAGATCTCAGGAGAAAGAAAACTCAGTTGAAGAGGTTGAACCCAAGCAGAGAAGCCAATATGGTTTATTAAGAGAAGAGAAGACAGCCTCCAGATTAAATAAATCCATGATGTTGCAATGTTTGTTTAAATAGTTCAGATATTTCAGGATTTAACTGTTTCAATTGTATGCCATATCCTGTTCTTCCTACTTTTTCTGATTATCATCTTTAATGATGTTCTGATAAGGAAGAAGCGACTGACTCGTGGAACATCTCTGTCAATAGCAAGCCTTTCCCTTTCTGTTAAAACATAGTCTGTTTCATTTTTCTGCTGTTATTAGATGTTTAACATGTTCAAAATCTACCAATTATTTTCTCAAAGAAAGTGATCATGACATAAAGGGATATGGCTTCTGCATAGTCTACAAGTCTTCTGATACTATTGGTCCAGAAACCTACATCCAGTATCAATTAACCAGGATAATTACTGAGCAGCTACACCAAACACACCAAAGACAGCATATCTTCCCTAATGCCCCTAGCCAGGGGCACACTCTCCCCTTATAGACACGGATATTCTCCGGGAAGAGCAGGATTAAATTTGAAGTACAACGGGAGGGTAGCACACGGAGAGAGAATATGTGTGTCCTCCCCGCATGCACCTCCTTGGGCAAGAAGTCCTTTTGTCCCTTCTCTCATCACAGGCTTCCTTTTAGGTACAAGGAACTCTCTGCTGCTCTTTGTTCATAAGTCAGTGCCTTTCTAGAGTCCATAGCAGAGGTGACAAGGGGTCACCATCCCTAAAGTTGCAGCTGTCCTTGGAGGACTGCCTTTCCAGCTCTACCCACAGGTGCTTCCTCCACTGTTGGCCATTACTGCTTTGGCAGACTCTGCTACCAACTCTAGCTGCCAAAGAGACCTCTCTAATGTACCTCCTATGCTCATAGTTACCTGGGTATTCCCATTTCAGGAGACTGGGAAACAATAAACACGAAAGAAATAAGGACTCTATTGGCCAGGTCCAGGGAGAAGTGGCCAGTTCCCTTCTTCTCGGGAGCACAAAACAATCCTCTATTTGAAAACCAGCAGGGAAGAAAATAGCAAAAAGAAAACTAGGGAGGAACTTAGCAATTCTTTCATATGTCCTTATCACTTCATGGTACCAGTTTACTGGTCACTCGTGGCTTGAAGAAGGTGCACCAAGCTTCCACACGAGGTTGGATTGGAAGTAGGCTAGGAAATGTCTGCATATGCTCTGTATAATCCACTTGTAAGGGCTGTGAGGAAGTTCTAAGGACTGGGCTCTCGTTGATTTCACTAGGAATCAAAATCAAGCTCCATAAACGATCACTGGCACATTCTATTATCTTCAATTTTACAAAAATCAAGATGGCATTTGTTCTTTTCCCATCCTAAGGATCCTCTCCTGTTCTCCAGAGTCTTTCTGGAGGGCCTCTAGTCATTTTTCTAGCAGCAACTGTAGTAATCATATCCTCCAGGGCTTTCAGGATGCTGGGAAGTAGTGTTTGAATCTGGTGACTTGATCCATCAATTACTAGACTTTAGATTGTTTGAGAAGAAAGGAAAAGATGTTTTAAGTTTCAAGCTAGTTGTGGAGATTATCTCTAAGGTTACCTTCGTCTCTCAAACTCTGGGTACTTAAAGAAAGTAGGATCCTTTTTCTTCAAGGGAGACAAAAATAATGATGAAAGCTAAAAATCAAATTTTTTTTCATTATAGTATAAAATAAGAAAAAGAATACATAAAATGTAATAACAAGACCTGACAGACAGAATCACAAGATCTCAGGAAGGGGCATCAGAGGCTATATAGTCTAGTCTAGGCCTGAACAAATAAACCAAATAAATCATTGCCTTCTGAGGCTTCATATTCCCCTTTTGAATAACTAACTGTTAAGGAGCTTTTCTTTAAAGACAAAATTTGCCTTTTTGCAATTTCACACCATTGTCCCTACTTCCGTCATCTTACACTAACTAAACATGTTTAATTCTGTTCCTTATAATAACTTTTCGATACACAATACTGCCCCCATGAGCTCCTAACCACTTCTTCTTCAGACTACATATCCCCAGTTCCTTCACTGGATCCTCATACAGCATAATCATATGGGCTCTTCTGAATTACAGTCATCTTTCCTTGGGCATTCCCCAGCCTATCAATGTCCCTCCCAAAATGCAGTGTCCAAAAATGAAAGCAATATTCCAGATGTGGTCTGATCAAAGCAGAATACTACAGACCAATCACCAGGGATATGTTGGAGTCAGCTCAAACCAGCTCAAGAGCCAGGAGCTGCATGCTCAGTGTGAGCATTTACACCTTGAAAATAAGCAAATACTACAAATCAAGGTTCAATTTATTGTTTTGTTCATTATCCAGATTTGTGGATGTGATGGAGAAAATGTTAATAAAAGCGGGTCGTGCACACCTTTCCCAACTGCCCCTAGAAAGTGTGTTGTTAAACATTTATCAGCACACCCCTGCCAATTATCTCTCCAATTCTGGACACTTTGCTTCTCGGTGTAGTAGCACTTTTGTTTCTGCCTCTTATCATTAATCACTGAAATGCCTTTCAGCATGCTTTCTGCCTTGAGTTCTGAGATTTCCTCAAATAAGTATGCCTTTTTGTTTGTTTGTTTTAATGAAACCCTTACCTTCCGTCTTGGAATCAATACTGTGTATTGGTTCCAAGGCAGAAGAGCAATAAGGGCTGGGAAATGGGGGTTAAGTGACTTATCCAGGGTCACACAGCTAGAAAGTGTCTGAAGTCACAATTGAACCCAGGACCTCCCATCTCTAAGCTTGGCTCTCAGTCCACTGAGCCCGCTGTGTTCCTTCTTAGTATATACAGTATATCACCCATTTTTCTCATCCTGTTTTTTTTTTTTTAATTTAAAGAATACTCCTTCCAGAGCTATCTTTTAGGCATGAGTTTTATGCTACCAATCCTCAGTGATAACTATGAGGTCAAATTTGCCTTTCATCAGGTCCAAACTTTGCGCATTGTACATAGATATTTGAGGTGATGAGTTTTATTTCTGTCTCCTTTTTCGGATTTTGTCTTCTAGGAACCTCTGGATATGTCAGCAAATATTCTTTTTCTTTTATTATAACTATTCTCCATAGTTTGTAGCTTTGTGGATATACACAGGCAGTTTTCTCCCACTTCTATACTTTTAATTTTAAATCTTTTTTTTTATTAAATTCCCAAGAAACATATTTTTCACAGCTTTGTTAGCTATAATCCATCCCTGATCAGCATTCTGTCATTCCTATATTCCCCTTTCTCTCCCTAATTATTTTCTTTGTTTCCTCAACTTTTACTTACTAATCTACTTTACCCATCAACTCTTATTTACTTTTTATCTTGCCAACTACTTTCTCCTTGTCCTTGAGTCTTTCTCAGGTCTTTCTTCCTACAGAATAAGCCCTTTTCTTCCTTCAGTTTACCTTATATCTTTTCATTTTAACTTCAAGTTTTTCCAAATATCTCCTCCTACATATTTAAACCCTGACTTTCTTCACAAGTCAAACCCCTCAAAATCACCTTGGATAGTCTTTTTCTAATTTAGCTAATAAGGTTGCTCCTATGAAAGGTAGTACGGAATTGAGGAGAGATCACTGGCTCTGGAATCAGATGATCTGAGTACAGAATCTTCCCTCTGATAGCTACTGCCTATAAAGGACCTTCAGCACAGTGGATAGAGTGCCAGACCTGGAGTTAGAAAGACCTGAGTTCAAATCTGACCTTAGATAGTTGCTAGTTGTGTGACTATGGGCAAGTCACCTTATCACTTCCTGCCTCTGTTTCCCTATCTGTAAAATAAGGATAATAATAGCCCTGACCTTTCAGGATTGTTGTGAGGATCAAATGAGATAATATTTATAAAGTGCTTTGCAAACCTTAAAGCACACTATAAATGCTGGGGATTTGGGTAAAAAGGCAGTGAACTCTGTTTCAGACACACTGAATGTAAAATAATTCAAGTCTCCACTCCACTCATCATACCCAACCAGAAGATGTTCATTTAAGCCTTTGCTTGAAGACCTCAAGAGAGGGCACAACCCTAAGTGCTGCCCAAGGCATCCCATTCTGTTTTGGGATAGTTTCCAATAAATCTCTCCTAAATATGCCTCCTTGCAATTTCCCATTGTTCTGACCCCTCGAGTCCAGTAAAACATAACTAAACCCTCACAGTGTGACAATCCTTCAGATATATCATGGCTATTCTCATCTTCTCCCCTACAGCTTCCCTCTTCTAGACTAAACATTCCTAGTTTCTTCATCTTATCCTCATGTGGCATGATGTGAAAGCCCTTCCTCCCCACACACACTCTCAGTCACTTCATCTGGACATTTTACACCTTATGTTTCCCTAAAATTGGGGGCCCAAAGCAGAACAGAGAACTGCACGGGCCATCTGGTCAGTGCAGAGTATAGTAGGACCATGGCCTCCCAGACACCAGGCCTTTCCTAATGCAGCCTTAGATGCCAGAAAAGATTCTGTTTTAGCTCAGAGGCCGCCTCCCTCGCTCCGTGGCAGCATGGATCCTCCTCTCCTGAGGAGGGACCTGGGTGGTTCCCTGCAAGGGACTCACAAATGTGGGCATAGGTTTCCCCTCCAGGGAACTGAGCCTGAGTTTCTATAAGCCCTCTCCTCTCGGAGTCTCTCAGCTGTGGTCTATCTAGCCGGCTTTTAAAAGGCCAGCCAAGGGTAGAGCAGTAGCCTGAGGTGGTATGAACTGGAATGCACTAGCCGATTATATGTAATGTGGTCCACTGGGCCAAGGAATACAAAATAAAGAAGAGCTCACACCCAGAACAAAGTATTCCTCCTACAACCTTGTTAACCTGGTTAATAAGGAGTTAACCTTGACCAGCCTCCTCCTAGGCTCACCTTCCTATATTTGTTTGGATTCCGCTGGGATGGAGGCACTAAAAAAATCATACTGAGATGCATCTTAAAAGCACAACAAAGCTCCCAGATCATATAACACTGACGATTACCACCATCTCCTGGGAGCCATCTGGAAGGAACCCAAGGAACTGTTTCATAGGTCTAAAAAGCTCCTCTACCAACCCTCCTCCTCCACTTTCCACTCTGGTTCAACAATAAAGCTCTCTCTCTATAATGACGACTTCTCCACTTCTATACGTACTCTCTTGAGCCATGCAAACATACTCACCTCCCCCAGTCCAACAGCCACACTAGTCATTCGTCAGCAGCAATAATAGAACACAAACACTACCCACCCCGTTCCCCAACCCCCTCCAACTTCCATATCAATATTTCATGTGGAAGAGTTCCAAATGGAAAACACAGAGGCCGAGGAGGCGGCCAGACTCTCAACTGCTTCTCTCTCCTAGGCCTGCAGGGAGACTGCCTGTCTGGCTACTGGTCAGGCTTCCTGATCTTTATTCCTGATTCCCCAGATGATGGGAGAAGTCATCATAATAATAACAATAACAACTATTATTAATGGCTAGCATGTATAGAGATCTTGAAGGCTGGCAAAGCACTTTACAGATATTCTCTCATTAGATCCTCACAGTTTTGTGAAGTAGCTCCTATTATTATCCTCATTTTACATATGAAGAAATAAAGACTGAGTGGTTAAATGATTAATAGGGTCATGCAGTGTTTGAGGCAGGATCCAAATTCAGGTCTTCCTGACTCCCAGGCCAATATCCTATCCTCTACCCCATCTGGCTGCCTCTAGGAGAGCAAGGACAACTCTGGGAGCAAAAACAGCACTCAGAGGGACAGGCACAGTGCTTAGAAGGGAAGACTTGGCTCCCAGGGGGCAGTGGTAGGGAAGTAGCATCCAAGGCAATGGCAATGATTGGAGTAGAAAGAACAGTGTCTAAAGGGGCAGAGACAACATTCAACAAGTCAGGGCAGCACTCTGTGGGGCAGAAACAAGGACAGGGAGCAAAGACTAGTCATGGTAGGTGATAGAGCCTAGACACAGAAGGGCAAGTGCAGTGGACTGGAAAGGCAGGAACTTTTACCAAAGGATAAGAACAAGCACCCAAAGTGTCAGTGCCTCCTTGCTCTGAAAGCAAGAACATCAATCAGTGGAGATTCCCGGAGAATTCTACAGTGGACTTCTATCCATGAGGGATGGGAGGCTCTGAAGACCCAAAGAAAAAGAAACCCAATGAGAAGAGAAAGAAATGGAAGGCAAGGCAAGGGAATAAACATTTATAGAGGGCCTCCTCTGTGCCAGACACTATGCAAAGTATTTTTTACAAATATTGTCTCATTTGATTCCCCCAACACTCCATTTTATAGTTGAGGAAAGTGAGAACAGTGACTAGCCCAGGGCCACACAGTTAGTAAAAGTGTGGAGCTGGATTTGAGTCTTTTTGACTTCAGGTCAATGGTAACCAGCAATGATGATCAGGCAGAACTACTCACTACTTAGGAAAGAGTAGAACAAAAATGACTAAGAAAGAGGGAATCTGAGAAGAGGGAGAATGGAAAGGGAAGAAAGCTGTTAAGAGAGGATTGCAGATGAACAACAGGCAGAGCCCTAATGTGGTCCTGACCTGAACTGAGAGGCATCACATTGGCCAGGACTTGGGAAGTGATTGTCCTGATCCATATAGATATAGATACCTTCTTGCTCTGACTACATCTGGAGTTTCTGTTTAGTTATGGGTGTCCCATTTTAGGAGGGTGCAAATAAACTGAAGGGTGGTGAAAGGTCAAGGAATATGAGAACTGGCTGAAGGACTTGGGATATTTCAATATGGGATGCCATACTGGCTCTCCCCTGGAAGAAGGGTTCCATTAGTTCTGTTTAGCCCCAGACAACAGAACTTGGGGCAATGAGTTAAATTCATTGTTACACTGTGAGCTCCTTTGAGGACAGAGAATGACTTTTGGCTGTTTTTCTATCTCCAGGGCTTAGCACGGCACCTGACAACATAGAAGGCACTTTTAAAATGTTTATTGACTGACTCAATGAATGAATGAACGAGAATTATAATTATAATGCTAATAACAAGAATTTATGTAGAGCTTTAAGGTTTGCAAAAGTTTCACGTTACCTCTCTAGAGCATTACAACACCGGGGAAGTGGGTGCTGCTATTATCCCCATTTTACAGATCAGGAAACTGGGGCAGAGTGAGGTCCAGTGCTATTTATCATCCCATTTCACAGTTGAAGAAACTGAAGCTGGGAACATTTAAGTGAGGCAAGATTGGCCGTTGTAGCTTTGCTGACAGAGATGCCTGAGTGCTGGCGGACTGCCTAGGGAGGCAGTGGGTCCCCAGAGGTCTCTCAGATTGCCATCAAGGTCAGGGTTGGCCCAGAGGCCCCTGGGGTGTCCCCCTCCCCCAAACATTTTGAGATTCTGGAACCAAGGTTGCGCTCTAGCGTTTTAAAGGCTTTTAAGGATTAAGGATTTAACGGGGATTTTAAAGGATTTTTCTTTTGACTCGGACGTTCTGCTTCAGGAAAAACAAAATAAAAAACGGGCACCCATTTGGATGAAGAGTCATTCCGAAAACCACGCAGGGGAGCTCAGCCTGGAGGGCATGAGACGCTGGGGTGAATGTTCTCAGTATCCCCAGCGCTTAGCGCAGAGCCCAACAAACAGTGGGTACTTACTAATTCCTGGTCAGTTTAACTTTGTTTTTTCCGGTCAGGAATTAATGAAGGGGCGAAACACCACCAACTACCTCCCTCTTAGGATCGGTAGGAAAGCATTGGCAGTGCGCTGTGCGCACGCGCGGCCGCCCGCAGCAGGTGCTCGCGCCCAGGGCTTCCGGCGCGTGCTTAAGGCTTCCACCTGGTGCTGGGAAGAGGGCGCACGCGCACGCGCGCTCCCTTCCTTCTTGCCCCGCCTCTCTCCGCCCTCCTCTCTTCACCCGAACTCTGCGCGCTCCCTTGCTCCCCGCTCCGCCCCGGAGGCGGCGGCGCGCACAAATACACCCAGCTACTTACGTACCGGCACGCGACCCTACCACCAGCGTGCGCTCCTTCGAGGCCCCCTCTCGCACCGGCTCAGGCTGCGTTGCCCGGGCAACCGCAGTGCGGTCTCACCTAAGCTCTGCGCCTGCGTCCCACCGGCCAGCCCTCCCCCCCCTTTTCCCCTCCCCCTCCCCTTCCCCTCAAAGCGGGGAGCTCCGCCGCCCCCTACTGAGTGAGTATGGGGCCGGGCGCCGGGGAGCCGGGGGAGGGGCTAGGAGAGGTGGGGGAAACGGGGGGAGGGAAGACCCCGCATCAACGCGAGGGAGACCCCGACCTACCAGCTCCAGCCTGCCCCGCCCAGGCGGTGCCCATCAGCAGCATTGGATTCCCGCCCCGCCCCCTCCCTCCTTTCTTCTAGTCCTCCCCCGCTTTTCTATTGTCCCCTCCCCTCTTCAGCCCCCTCACCCTCCTCTATTGTCCCTACCCCTCCCTCTATTCCTCCAGCCCTCCTCCACTTCTATTGCTCCCCCATACCGCCTCCTCCCCTCCCCTCCTAGATAGTCTCTTCTCTATCCCTCCTCCTCCCTTCTTGCTTTCTCCTTACCTTTCTCCCTCCTTCCAGCTCCTCTTTTCTATCCCTCTTACCATATTCTTCCTTACTCTCCCC
>NC_058130.1:751402624-751468058 GCF_016433145.1 Gracilinanus agilis
CAGCCTGCCCCGCCCAGGCGGTGCCCATCAGCAGCATTGGATTCCCGCCCCGCCCCCTCCCTCCTTTCTTCTAGTCCTCCCCCGCTTTTCTATTGTCCCCTCCCCTCTTCAGCCCCCTCACCCTCCTCTATTGTCCCTACCCCTCCCTCTATTCCTCCAGCCCTCCTCCACTTCTATTGCTCCCCCATACCGCCTCCTCCCCTCCCCTCCTAGATAGTCTCTTCTCTATCCCTCCTCCTCCCTTCTTGCTTTCTCCTTACCTTTCTCCCTCCTTCCAGCTCCTCTTTTCTATCCCTCTTACCATATTCTTCCTTACTCTCCCCACCCTTCCCTCCACCCCAATTCTCTCTGCCCTCCCACTCCTCCTCTCCTATATCCTTCCTCCTCTTTTTTTTCACCCTCCTCCCCTCTATCCCTTCCCCCTTCTTTCCTTGATCCCTCCTTCCCTATCTTTCCATCTCCCCTTTTCTTTCTCTTCTCCTCTCCTCTCTGCTTCCTTTCTATCCCCTCCTTTTTCCTTTTACCCTCTCTTTCCATCTATGCCCTCTTCTTTCTCCTCCCTGTCTTTCTTTCTATCTCAATTTCTTCTTGTTATAATCCTATCTGTGCTCTCCTTCTCCCACCTTTTATCCTTCCCCACTCACTTCTTGTATCTTCCCCCCCTCCCAAATATGTGGCAATCCACTCAAGGAAAAAAAGGGAAGCATGACAGACCTTTAAATTTAATCTACATTATTACCATTTTCTTCATCACTGTCTTAGGTCTAGACAGTCAACAAAAAAATAAATCATCCTCTGATGTGCAGAGTTCCCAATTTTTGAGGTCTAAGTGTTCACACTGAAAATTATATTCAAGCTAACTCCAGTACATCCCTGCCTTTCTCCAACTTCATCTTAGGCCTTCCAGGGCAGCTGGGTGGCACCATGAATAGAGCACTGGGCCTAGAGTCAGAAAGACCTGAGTTCAAATGCAGCCTCAGACACTAGCTGTGAGACCTTGGACAAGACCCTTAATCTCACCCAGCCTCACTTCCCTCATCTGTAAAATGAGGATAAGAAGAGTTGTTGTGAAGGCCAAATAATAATTATGAAGTGCTTAGCCCATAATTGTATAGCTGGCACAATAATTATAAACATAGTAGGTGTTATCATTATTATTCTTACTTATTTGCAACCTCCTATTCCCACCCTCCCTTACCTTTCCTTCATTCATGACTAAAATGATGGGGTTTGAGCAAATGGCCTTTGGAGGGCCTTCCAGCTTTAAATCTATGGTCTTATGATGTATGTCCTCCTCTTCCTCCCACTAATCATCACTTCTCCCTGTCTCCCTCTTCCCCATTCTTTTTTTCTTCCATCCGTTGCCTAACCCTGTGCAATTACTATAAACTTCTGAAACAGAATCATTGAAAGTCCCTTCCACAGATTTGTAAGTGATCCTTTGGAGAGGGCACCTAAGAAGCTTCTTTTACAATTCTGGAGTGTCCAGAGGCATACAAGGTAGTAACTCATTAGTGGTGAGGGGATTCATGCCCAGCTCCTCTAACTTCCAAGCCAGACTCTTTTCCATTGCATCCTCTACTCTCTGTCCCACTTCTGTTGCACCCTTCATCCCACCTGACTTGTTCCTCCTCCTCCTCATCTTCTTTCATGTATGTGCTCTCCATCCCATCACCTTGTCTCACTCTTCCCACACACCTGATCTCACCTTCCATCTGTTTTTTCTTTTGTCCCTCCTTCCCATCTCCCTCCTTTTCCCACCCTCTGCCCAGCCTGTTTGTTTTCTCCATTCTTGTCCATGCCCTTCTTCTCCTGTCCTGCCTTTCTCTGTCTTCTTTCTCCTGCCCATCCCCTCACCACTGTGTCTTTGTTGTCCTCTGCCATCTTTGCTCACACCCTGATATTTCTTCCTCTCCCAGTTGTCTTGTATCTTGTCCCCAACTGTCTCTATCTTCCTCCCTCCCTCTCCTTTACTTCTCTATCGTTCTCTCTTTATGTCTAATCTCCCAAACACTTGAAAGGGGCATTGGAGAGGACTGTCATGCTTCCAGAAGGGGATGAGCTGGTTAAACCCCTATAATATTTTTCAGCTCCAATGCCAGGATTCCTCCCATCTTCTTCTAGTCCTCCTTATCTTTCCTCATCTCTACTCCATTCTTCTACCTTCCTTTTCCATTTCTCTCATTCTGTTCTCTCCCCCATCATCTGGTTCCTGCCTTCTTAGTCCTTGGCCAAGTTTCCTCTGCTGCGTTCCCCACCCTTTGGGCCCTCCTCTTCCCTTGTCTTCACCCATCTTCTCTGCCACCTCCTCTTCCCCTCTCATCTCCACCCCTTTTCTGGGTTCCACCTCCTCAGCCCTGCTTCATCTCCCTTCCTTCTATCCCTCTTCTTTGCCGGTCTGTCCCTCCCCTCTTCTCCCCAAGTTCCACCCCCCCCCAATCATCTTCCCACTCCCAGGGTGCATTGCTTTATTTGGGCTGGTAGCTCTGGGAGATGAGCTCTGGCTGCACAGACTGACCTCTGAGGACCAGAGAAAGGGGAGGGGGAGAAGGGAGAGCCCAACCCAGCCTTCCCCTCCCCTCCCCTCCTCTCCTCTCCTCTTTCCTCCTCTCCCTTCCCCTGCCCTGCCTATGGGCCACCTGCCCCAGCAGCTGCAGGAGAGGAGGAGGAGGAGGAGTGAGAGAAGGGGGGGATACGCCTAAAGGACAAAGGACATCTCCATCCTCAGGTGAGCTGTGATGGGGAGGGCAAAGTTGTTAGCAAATAAAATTGGAAAGGAACGCTTTTGCTGTCCCATAAACCCCTCTCACCTGGACACTATTTCCCATTCCCCTTATCTTCTTTCAGAATGTGCGTGAATGTTATAGGGCATTTAGGTACCAAGAGCTAGGGCAATTGCCACTCCCCCTCCCCCAACACATGCCTGCTGTGATGCGTTTGGGGATCCTTTAGAAGGCAAGAGATGATTCAGTTCTCTTCCCCAGCCTTATCCAGGAGGAGCTAAGGAAAGACGAGTAAAAATCCCTGGCATCTCTGAGCCCCAAACTAATGTCTGTGCTTCAGGGTGCTTGGCTTACTCTCAGAGTGGGGGAAAGTTCCAAGAAGATGTACCACCGCCCCCCCCCAGAGTAAATGTCCGCTCTCCCTAGGAAGGGTGGGTGGGGGTCATTTGGGGCCGAGGCTTGCCAGTGTGGGAGGAATGGTGGCATTTAAAGAGCCCGCTTGCTTTGGTGAGCTTAGGTCTGCGAGTACATGAGCATCTGCGGGAGAGGACCAGAACATGGGTCTGTGCTCAGCTGTTGTTCTCATGGGCTGATGCTGAGAGCCTCAGGTGTGGCCTGAGCTGTCCCACTGAGCCTCCCAGCGACGAGGGTGCTGAGTGGAGCCTGGAGAGTTTGCCCAGCTCGGGGGTGGGATGGGATTGTAAGGAGGGCTGCCATCCGCATTGCAGGTGCAGGAGAAGCTGCCAACAGTCTGGCTCTCTTTGTCTAGGAGAGAAAATATTTGTGGCAAAATGTGCCTCGGAGGGTGCTTGTTACTGCAGGGAGGAGTCCCCATTCCATTTCATCTTTTTAGTGCGTTTGAACATCCCTGTGGAGATTAGAGTCCTCCTGGGCAAGTTGCACTGGCCCCCTTCAGGGTGAGTATCCCATCGCGCTGTGCCCGGGAACCTTTGGGCGAGGATTTACTTTGCTTTGTGAAACCGAGCTGCAGGCTTGTCAGAGGAATGACTAGGTAGCCGCTGCCCCATGAATTAGACTGGCTCGCCAAAGGGCATGGAACTTGGCCTCTTTGTCTAATGGTGGCCGGCTTCACAAGTGTTTTGTACTACCATGAGAGCATCTGAGTTTAACAGATTAAATGACGTAGCTGGCCTGACAAGCAGCATTGTCCCCCCCCCCGCAAAAAAATCATGTTCATGTGCTATAATCATGTCTATATTTGTTTTGTTGGGAAATGCAGCTTTCTTTAGACAGCCTAAGCCATAGTACTTTGCATACATCCAAAAGATGTAACAAAGCAGTCGCTAATTTTGCTCCTTTTTTTTTTTGGTTTGGAGTATTTATTGATTATGAAAGCTGTTGTTTTATGTCGTTATTTCTTTTGCACAATAAAATGTCCATTTTCCTTGGCATTGACTTTTTAAAGAGGAGAATATTGTTGAAAGGGTTAGCTTTTGCTAGTCCCAGAGCATTGGGGGATGTATATGTTTGCCCTAGCTAAACTTTTATTTTATCTGACCTCTTCGTGGAAGAATGTTTTCAGGCTTGTATATTATTGCTTTAAATGGGCTTTTTATACTTTCTATATTATTTTTATCAGTCTACAAACCTTATGGATGTATTAACGTGGGGCGTTGAAAAAACACATGTAAAACAATATTATATCTCTAGAGAGTCCTATTAGTAAGGTGCAGCATCATTCAGCATTGGAGCCTTAGATTCTGATGTGCTATAAACCAAAACACAAGGCACCTCATGGGATGGCACCCTGAGCTTCTGCAGTCACCCACAGAGATTAGTTTGAATGGCAGATACTTCTCTTGGAAATTAGATTTTTGGCATTTTATCCCTTTCCTTGGGTGAAAAAACTTGATGTATTATAAAAGAATTCCTCATCTACATTCATTTTGAATTTTTCTCCCTACTTTGACATTGCCATCCATTATCAAATTATAGTTTGTTCATTTGCAGCGAATTGAGTAGAACTTTTAAGGAATCTTTAAAGTTATTCCTTTGCTATAACAATGCATTTTCTTGGATTTTTTCTGTGAACTGAAATTTCCTTAATGAAAGCCATTTGCAAGAAGGTCATTTACAAATGGGTGATGTCTACTTGCAGTTGAAATTTTGGACTGGTTTTAGTGAATCTATTTTCTCCATCCCAACACCAGAAGGTGCCACCATGCCCCCTCCATTCATTCATGTGCTGCTATAGGGACAATTTGATTCTCCCTGTACCCACAGTAAATCCTAGGAGGACCAAAAACAAAAAACAAAACCCCAGTCCCCAAGGTTGTAGACTTGTTAAGTAAGGATGCAGAGATGAGATAAAAAAATGAGATACAAGCCCAAGATTTTTTTTCCTTAAGTGAAATTTGTGGTTCATTCTTTTTGAGTCAACAGATAATAAAAGGGAGTAGATTTCATTTTGTTAACTAACAATTCTTTCCAAGAGCTTGATAAAGGGTTTCATTTTGTGCTTTCCCCTCCTCCAATTGTTATAGTTGATTATTCCAAGACTCTGATATGACTCCCTATGTCTGGATTCTTATTGTGAGATCGCTCCTGTGATAGATTCCCTGTTCTAGAAAACATGGAGATTTATAACATAACAACTCTGTTTTTATCTATAAAGTAGAAATGTCTGGTAAAATAAACAGCTCCTCCCTTAGAGCACTGAGCATGCATGAAAGGTGAAGGAAGCCTGTTGTGGGGATAAGAGACTAAAGTGGAAGTCAGGAGGCTTCGCCCCACTGTCCACTCAGACCCGCACTCCCTCTGTGATCCAGAATACATCACTTCTCCTCTCAGAGGTTCAGTTCTCTCATCTGTCAAATGGGGTTACAGGCAGTACTTACAGGATCGTTCTGGGGTAATTCTATAAATTCTACAAGTTAATTCTGCATAAGGTTTTGCAAAACTGGAAGCTGCCAATGTAAATGGTGGGGTGGGGGGTTATTGCTAAAAAGGTTAAGTTTAATTGAAGCTTTCTGTTTGTAGGTGAAACTATGTCATATGTGGAATATATTTAATACTCATGGAAAAGAGGACTTGAAAATAACAGTAATTCTCTGATAGAATGTAAGCCCCTTGACAGTAGGGATACCTAGCACAATGCCTGGCACATGCCAGGCAGGCCTTATTAAGTGCCTGATCAATGAAACATCGTCCTGCATGGCAGAGATGAAGTTCTTACTCACCATTCCTAACGTGGGTGCTTTGGGTTCCTTTTCCATTCTATCAAAGTCTATCCAGCACCTTCCTGTGGTGCAGTGGTGACTGGGCTCTGAAGGACTCTGCCAGCATCATTTTTAACTCTTGGAACAACTACCAAACCAAAACGTGTTCCTTTATACCACTAGCAACAAATTGTGTTGTCTGCTGTCGGAGAACTAATCTCACTGAGTCCAAAGAAGCTCACCATCGCATCACCCGTCATTGACTGCAGGGGGATGAATTTTTCAGTCCTAGTAACTCGCAAAGACTGTGCTCGTGAGATGTAGAAGGTTTGCAGTCTCTGCTGGGAGCAGGAATATGCTCATTGACAAAATCATGACTCCTCAAAGCAGCAACATGAGAGACTGCTCTTTCCTCCCATACACCTTTTGAAGAAAACAATACATTTGTGAAATGGATCATTAGGATCATTGGGATCATTGTACAATAAGAGCTCGTTAAATGCTTGCTAGGAGACTCTTGGGCTCCTTGGCACCATGCTCTAACCCAAATGAGCTAAATGATGATGAACATCTCTCCTTTAAGGGGAGCTCTGGAAAGAGACTTGCAGCTCCTTGAACCTAACCATGGCATACAGGGCTTTTGTTCTGGGTTTGGTTTTTGTATTTAACTAGAATGATTCCTTAATTTTGTTATTCAAGTTTGTGTCTGGAGGCCCCCAGAACTTTGTGTGGGTGCAGAATTGGTGATGGGTGCTTTACTTTGAGCTAAACATAAACTTCAACCTTTGTTATATTTTTTTTTATTCCTTTGAGCTAATGAATATGTTGGCTGTAAGCAAAGTGTGTATAGCCCTTTCCAGCCTGCACATTGTGGCCAGATCAGTATTTCCTCCACTCTGCTCTCATTACAAGACCCTCATGCTCAAAAGCCTACCTTCCTATTTCTTAACCACATCAACTCTAAAAGCTTCCACAACCTCTGTAATTTGGCCCTACTCTATTCTTATTCTTCTCTCCTTGAGGCACATCCCTACCCCAGCATTGTGCTTGTTCCTGCTTCCTCCCATAGTTTGAGTCTTCCTTTCACCTCGAATGTCACCCTTATACCTACCAATTCACCTCTTACCCATGCTTCAAGCCCAGCGTTAGTGGCACAATAGGTAGAATGCTGGACTCAGAGCCTTTCTCCAGCCCTTCCTCCAACACCTGGTAGCTGTGTGATCACGAGGGAATTACTTCCCCTCTCCAAATCTCACTTTCCTGAATTGTAAATTGGAGGTAATAATATCATAATACCAAGCCTCACCAGATTATTGTGAATCTCCACTAGAACATACCCAACCAGTGGTATCCAGAATCTACCACTTTGCAAAGCAAACCATACCAGCTTGGATCGTTGGAAGTTTTCCCACATATTAAGCATAAATTTGCTTTTTCCACCTTTTGTTCCAGGTTCTGCCCTCCCTGACCAAACAAAACAAGTTTGATCCCTCCTCCATTAGGAGACTGCTAGGTGGTAAAGAAAGTAGAGTTGCATTTGCAGTCTGGAGGACCCAAATTCAAAATTTCTTTTAGATACATCCCAGCTATACAACCTTGGACAAGCCATTTAACTTGTCTGCCTCAATTTTCTTATCTATAAAATGGGGATAATTAAAAGCATCTTACTCCCCAAGGTAGTTGCAAGATTAAATAAAATATTTGTAATGTGCTTTGCAAATCTTAAAGTCCTATGGAAATGTTATTTTTATTATCAGAGCCCTTCAAAGGCAATTATTAATTCTCCTTCAAGACTTCTTCTATCCTGTATAAATATGCCCAGTTCCTTTAACTGATCCTCTCTGCCACAAACTACACCCTTTGCCATCCTGTTTGCCTTTTAGATGCTCTCTGGTTTATCAGTGTGCTTTTCAAACCACAGCTTTCAAACCTGAATACAGTACCCTCACAGTGGGTCTGACAGGGGTAGAATGAAGTGACTTCTTCCTAATCAGCTCCAGATTGGATCTCTGAGACTGCTAACTTAGATAGGACTTAGAGATCAATAAAACCCCCAAATCCTTTTCTGATTCCTGCCTCTCCCGTCTTATACACATACAGTTCATCTTATATACAAGTGCAAGATCTTTATACTAATCCCCATAGAATTTCATCTTGTTTTAAGGTTCAAGCCAGTGCTCAAGACTATCAGGAGGCTTTGGGGAACCTGACTCTGTTTGCATCCATTGTATTAACTTTTTCCCTGGTTTGGTGATATCTTGTCATTTTGAAAAATAGAGCATCTGTGCCTTTTTCCAAGTCACTGATAAAATTGTGAAACAGTACATAGCTAAGTAGATTCCTCAGAGATCTCCTGGCAAGAGGCAACCTGTCATGTTGACATGGAACTATTAACTATTATTCTTTGTGCCCAGATATCCTCCCCCTTCTGTGTTATCATCTAATCCATCTCTCAAAGAAGGTATGAGATACTTTATAAAAAAAACAACTCTGCTCAAATCTAGGTAGACTTTATCCACAGCATTCCCCTCATCTACTTGTCAAATAACAATCCTGTCAAAAAGGGAATTGAGAGGACTGGGTCACAACCTGATCTTGATGGAACCATGTCACCATTTCCCTTTCCAGAGATTTGCCAGCCATCTCTTTAAGAATCCTTTGGAAAATTTTCCCCAAGAATCAAAGTCAAGTTCACTCTTTTCTCTTGTAAAGCACTTGGCAAACTTTACAGGAATGATATGTAATATCTCTATTGTTATTAGTGACTCTGGCCCAGTCTGCACCACTCGTTTAGCACAAAATCATTAGTTGTTTTGTATAAGCTACTAATGTTTCATGTGTAGTAATCATCTCTCCAAATAGCTGACAAACCCCATAGGGCAAGAGTCACATCTTTTATTTCTTCCTATATTCTCCAGGATCAAGAAATCTCAGAATTAAAAGGGCACGAGGTATACCTGAACAAGTGTCCCTGCCATATACCCACCCAAGGGGACATCCATGGAGCCTTTGCTTAAGGGCCTACATTGAAGGTGAACCCAATTCTGTCTGAGGCAATCCACTTTGGAATAACTAATTGGTAGGAAGTTTTTTTCTGAGGTCAACCCCAAATTTGCCTATTTACAACTTCTGACTTCTTTCTAACTTTTTTATTGCCATCAAAGGGATCATTAGCCATTCTTTGGGGCACCCAGGCTCCCAACCTAGGGAGCAGCCTGTCCTCTCATAACCAATCTGTTGCCAAGTCCTATTGATTCTATTTTCATAACATTTCTCCCTGACACTGCCACCTGGTGTAAGCCTTCATCGCCTTAAGCCTAGACTATCGTATAGCCTGCTGGTTGGTCTTTTCTCCTCAAATCTCTCGCTTCACCAGTGTATCTTTCATTAAGCTATCAAATTGACCTTCCCAAAGAACAGTTTTGAGCATGTTACCATCCCTCCAAGCAATAAACTCCTTTGACTCCCTAGTGTCTCTGAGACCAAATATGAAATCTTTCATTTGACAATTAAAGGTCTTTATAACCTGGCCCCTTAACTTTCCAATCTGCAGACCTGACCAGGTACTCAGTGATCCAGTGACACTGGCCTTCTTGCTATACCTCACACATAATAAATTTTTTCTGGCTGTTCCCCATGCCTGGAATTCTTTCTGTCTTCCTCTCTGCTTCCTGGTTTCCCTGGCTGCAAGTCCCAGGTAAAATCCCACCTTCTATAGGAAGTCTTTCCCCATCTCCCTTGATGCTGGTGCTTCTCTGTTAAATGTCTCCTATTTATCCTGGCTACATCTGATTTGTTCATAGGTGTTTGTGTGTTGTCTGTAAACAGAGATCATGGACAGGTTTTCTTTTTTCTTTTTTGTCTTTCTTTATATCCCTAGCACAGTGGTTGACCCACAGTAAGGATTTTTTTTTAACCAACCCTTACCTTCTGTCTTAGAAGCAATATTGTGTGTTGGTCCCAGGAGTAGTAATGGCTAGAGTTAGGGTTAAGTGACTTGCCCAGGATCATACAGCTAGGAAGTGTCTGAGTCCAAATTTGAACACAGGACCTCCTTTCTCCAGGCCCTGAGCCAGCTAAAATTACCACTCTCCCTCAATAGTGAAATTTTAATGAATGCTTGGTGACTTGGCATTGCACCTAATTCTGGCCTCTAAGACCAGACAGAACAAACAACTTCTTGGCAGAATAATACTTTAAATACTTGAAGATGATATCTTGTCCACCTAGATCTTCTCCAGGATAAACTTTCCTAGTTCTCACAGCTCATCCTCAGGGGATAAGCCCAAGGCCATCCAAATTATGTTCCTTTGAATGCTTCTCCAGGCAGCTTACAGTCTTATTAGCTCTTTATACTGCCATACCACAGTGCCTCTTAGTGAGCTTGCAAACCACTAAAAACCCCAGATCTTTTTCAGAAATTGCTATCTCATCCCTTCTTGTACTTATGAAATTGATTTTTTTAATCTGAAATTAAGACTTTCCATTTGTCTCTGTTACATTAGCTCAATAGTCTTTCTCATCATCTTTTTTTTAAAAACCCTTACCTTCCATCTTAGAATCAATACTGTGCATTGGTTCCAAGGCAAGAAGAGTGGTAAAGGCTAGGCAATAGGGGTCAAGTGACTTGTCCAGGGTCACACTGCTAGGAAGTTTCTGAGGCTGGACCCAGGACCTCTCATCTCTGAGCCTGGCTCTCAATCCACTGAGCCATTTAACTGCCCCCTCCATCCCACATCAACATCTTTTTGCATCCTAACTCCTTCATCCTATGTGTCAACTAACTATTCCTCTCCACTTCATATGATCTGAAATTTGGATAAGGATGCTATTCACCTATGTGTTTATCCAAAACACAAATCACCATAGGGCCAAGCCCAGTTCCCTGCTGCACTCTACTTGACCTGCCTCCTAGGTGATACTGATGGCTGCTTTGGAGTCTAGCCTTTCACTTAATTCAGAATTGACTCAATTATACTTACACATAATCCACAGCACACCACCTTGTACATAATGATGTCATTCCAGAAATTATCAATTTTTTGTTGTTGTTGTTGTTGTTGGCAGCTAAATGGTGGAATGGATAGAGACGTGGGCCTAGAGACAAGAGGACTCAAGTTCAAATATGACCTCAGATACATACTAGCTAGGTGACCCTGGGCAAGTCACTTATCTCTTTTTCTCAGTACTCTATCTGTCAAATGAGCTAGAGAAATAAATGACAAAGCACTCCAAGATCTTTTCCAAGAAAACCCCAGCTGGGGTCATGGAGAGTCAGACACAACTGAAATGACTGAACAACAGCAGATTGATTTCCTCAATCTGTCAGTCTTATAACCCTGTCAAAAAAAAATAACAGTAAGGTTAGTCTAGCATGTCCTGTTCTGAATGAAGGCCATTGCATTTTTCTCATAGTTACTAATCATCTCTTTAATAATAGATTCTAGAATTTTGCCAGGAATTGAATTCATAGGGCAGTTGCTCCATAAATTGCTGGAATTTAAACTTTTTAGTTCAGATTTTTGCACCAGAGCTTAACCACCAACCTCATATATTGCAAAGTAATCAAGATAAATTTAAAGTCAATAAAATTTATTTTGGTATCAAATTCTCAGTATGAGCTACAAAGTAAATAAAACATATTTAGATTCTGTAATTTTAATGCTTCCCAAAAAACCATGTGTTTTTTTCTTTTTTACTGGACCTTTTTTCCACTCTGCCTGGTTCTTTACATGCACAATAAAGTTCAAAAACTGCCCCAAACTTGCCAGGTAGTGATCACAGTGGCCACTGTCATCTTCAATTCAAATGCTTCCATTCCCCTCCTCATGAACTTTATGATATCTTGGCATTAATTTTTTTTAGTTGAGCACATTATCCTTGTACAGTAAATGGAGTCTGTCTATCCCTGCATTGCAGGGACAGTTTAACAACACAAAAATGTAAATGAAGGTGTTTCCTTTTCCAGATAGTTTGTCTTAAAGGAGATTTTTAGTTCCTTTTTCATACCTTCCTGTCACATTTAGCTCTCTCCTGAGCTCCAGCCCACATTACCAACTGCTTCTAGGGATATTTCAACTTGATATCCCATAGATATCTCAGACTTAGCATGTCCGGAACAACTGCTTGTTATCTCCACCGCCCCCCTTCCATACCCTCTTCCTAACCAACCATTTCTGCCAAGGACACCGTCATACTTCCAGGCCCCAAAGCTTGGAACCTCAGAATCATCCTTGACTTTCACTCCCCCTCATCCTATATGAATGGAAATATTTGCTAAACATTGACTGTGTGCCAAGCTCTGTACTAAGCACCAAAAGAACAGATACAAAGGGGAGACCGTTTCTTCCCCTAACATTCTCCTGGGAAAGACTGCCTGTATAGGGGAGTGGTGGCCCACAAAGGGAGCGATGATCTGGAAAGTCACACAGTTGGTGAAAGGCTGTGCTGGTGGTGATTGATTAGAGTTCTCAGAACAAGAATGAACAGCAGAGACCAGTGCCCTGAACTGTGCTAGGATGGAGTATTGAGCTGAGAGCCTTAGCTCTTCCCAGGCAGGGGCTCTTGAGGTCTGGTTTGGTACTAAAACATCCCCCAAATTTATCCCTTTCTTTCCACTCACATGACTACCACCCTAGTTTGGACCCTCATCAACTTGCTGGGGAGAGGTACTGGGTTCCAATCTGACCTTAGTCACTTCCTAGCTGTGTGACCTTGAGTAAGTCACTTGACCACTGCCAATACTTAGCATCAGCTCAAAGACAGAGGGCAGGGAGGTGGCACAGTAGGGCCTGAACTTAGGACAACTTATTTTTCTGAGTTCAAATCTGGCCTCAGGCACTCACTAGCTGTGTGACCCTTGGCAAGTCACTCCATCCTATTTGCCTTGGTTTCCTCATCTGTAAAATGAGCTGGAGAAGGAAAGAGCTGTGTAAGCCTGGGCAAGTCATTTGATCCTGTTTGCCTCAGTTTCTTCATCTATAAAAATGAGCTAGAGAAGGAAATGGCAAACTACTCCAGTATCTCTGCCAAGAAAACCCCAAATGGGGTCACGAAAAATCAGACACTGCTGAAAAGAATGGAACATAAGGGGTTCCAACTTACCTTTACAGGTTACATATGTATGAGTCTCCTAACATCCAGCCAAACTGGCCACTGGGTTGTTCTTCTATCTCCCATCGCTGTGCCTTTGTACAGTCCATCCCCCATGCTTAGAGTGCATCCCTCCACCCCTCTGGCTCTTAGAACCCCTGAGCTTTCCTCCAGTGGCACCTCTGACATGAGGTCTTTCCCATGTCCCTCAGTGGCTAGCACCTCGCTGCAAAAAATTCTTTTTTGTATGATTAAAATACACTTACATGTGTGCACACTGGCTGCCATGATGGAATGGCCTATCAGCCAGCTTTTTAAAGGCAAGGAAGGACTGCTTCATTTTTGTCTCTGTCCCCAGTGCTTAGCCTGGTGCCTAGAGCATAGTGAGCCTTTAATGTGCTGGTTGACTTCCCAATCTGATTCCAGCCTGCCTCTCCAGGTTATAATACATCATGCACTTTACCATCGTCCCAAACTAGCTTTCACACTATTGCTCACATGCCACCCTCCATCTCTCATCACCATTCCTTGGTACTGGCTGTTGGCTCATGAAGTCCAGAAATGTACTTTGTCTTTACCTCTTAAAGTTCCGGGTTTTCTTCAAAGCCCAGCTTTCCTAATTTTCCCCTTCTAGTGTCCCCTAATTACCTGTCACACTCATCTGTGTATGTGCTGTTTCCTCTAATGCTCTCTGCTATCAGGCCCATTTCATTTTTGTATCCCCTTCCTGTCCCCTGGCAGAGAGCCTGCCATATAATAAGCACTTCATAGAAAAAGATCAAAAATGTAGCTGATTTCCTCCCCTTGCTCTTAGCCCCCTATCTTTGGGAGATTTATTTCTAACCCCCATTCCCACTAAAACAAATCCAGTATGTGAAGGGGAAAGCAGCAGAGTAAGAATGTGTAAAATTTCATAATCCAACAGTTTTTAAGGTACATTGAAGAAAAGAAGAGAAACACTAAGGTGGAGAGAAGCCTGATAACTGTCCACAGGAAGAAGATAGAGCTACTCAGCTGTTCTCTTATTTCTGTTTTCTCTCTCAATGACCTTTGCATTTGGAAGTAGTACAGGAAGAAATGGATAATGGAGAGGTGATGCACCCAAAGGAATTAAGGAGAGGATCTAAGAGCATCCAGCTGTACTCGATGAGTTCAAGTCCCCGGGCCCAGATGAATGCTGAAAGAATGAGTAATTTCAATTATTGAGTCATGACCAATGGTGTTTGAGAGATCACGTAGTTCACTGGAGGACAAGAGGAGGGAGGCATATATTAAAAAACCAAGACATCAATAAAATATATGCACATATGAACATATTCACATCTGTACATACTTTTAAAAAAGAAAAGCCATGTTATGTGTTTTCTTTTAAACTGTGGCTAATATGAAAGTGTTTTGCATGACTGTACATGTATAATCTATATCAAATTACCTCCTTAAAATGAGGAGAAGAAGGCAAAAGGGAGAGAATTTGGAACTTAAAATGTTTTAAAATGTTAAACTTTTTTTGTTTCTATGTGAGAAAAAATTAAAATATAAAAAGAAATATTGAAAATTAGGAGGAAAAAAATAAAGACTGTGAAAGACAAAGAATTTGAGGAATAAGAGGAATACCACCAGCCTGGAAAAGGCCTAATGTCCCAAATTTCAAAAAAAAAAAAAAAGGAAAAGAATGAGATTTGCAGACTATAGGCCAGTATACTTATCTTCCATTCTTGGCAAAATTCTATAATGTATTCTTAAAGAGATATTTAATGAATGCCTCGAAAAGGAAATGGTAATCTCAGGGAGCTAATAAGGAGTTGGTCGAAGGAGTGCTATAGATATGGTTTACTGGGATTTCAGCAAAGCATTTGATGAAGTTTCTCATGCTGTTCTCTTGGGAAAGATGGAGAGGTGTGCTCCAAGCTGGTAGAATGCCTAGACACAGAGGCTTATTAGTTAGAGTTCATGTCATCTTCCAAGAGATAGTGCCCAGGGATCTGTGTGTGGCCCTGGCCTGTTTCCCACTTTGGATAAAGGCATAGATGGTCTTCTTATCAAATCTGCAGATCATTCAAAGCTGGAAAGAGTAGCTAACACAATGGGTGCCTGTTGTTGTTCAGTCGTTTTTAGTCCTGTCTGACTTTTTGTGATCCCATTTGGGGTTTTCTTGGCAAAGATCCTAGAGTGGTTTGCAATTTCCTTCTTCAGCTCATTCTTACAAATGAGGCAACTGAAGCAAACATAGTTAAGTGACTTGCCCAGGATCACACAGCTAGGAAGCATTTGAGGCCAGGCCTTCTATCCACTTATCACCTATAACTGTCTAATCATGTGACCCCAAAAGATCCCAAATTGAGCTTATAAGCTAGAACATTAGACCAAATCTTTTTAAAAAGTTTCTTTTATTTTTCAGTTTACAAGCATTGTCTAAATCAACCTGCCCCTTTCACAACCCCCCATTAAGCCAATTTTAAAAAAAACCTGAATATAGTCCCCTGTTCATAGCTGCATAGTTCAGCAAACCAAATTCTTAGCTTAGCCACATCCAAAAATATGCATCTCTTTCTGCATATTTAAGTTCATCTCCTCTCAGCAAGGAGACAAATGGCATGTTTCGTCTTTATTCTTTTGGCCTTGTGGTTTTTCATTGTATAGATCCAAGTTTGAAAGTCCTTCAGGGTTGTTTATAATGCCCTTATAGTCATTGTTCTCCTGGTACTATTCACTTCACTCTGACTCAATTCAAAGAAGTCTTCCCAGTTTCCTCTGATGTTGCTCATTTCATCATTTCTTATGGCACAGTAATTTTCTGTTATATTCATGTGCCACAATTTGTTTAGCCATTTCCCATTAGGATGAAATAACAGGAATAAATAACTAGCATTTATAGAGGGCTTTACAAATAGTATATCATTTTATCCTCACAACCACCCTAGGAGGTAGGTTCTGTTATCACCCCCATTTTACAGATGAGAAAACTTGAGGCAGACAGAGGTTAAGTGACTTGCCCAGAGTTACTTGGAAGCCAGGTTTGAACTCGGGTCTTCCTGACTCCAGGCCCAGTGCTCTATGTACTAAGGTGCTCCCTCAGTTTTAAAGGAGCACTCATATGGGGAGTGGCACCTTAGCTGTGCTTCTTCCACTAAATCAATGCTTGCATTCTGGCCAGCTGACAATTTGAAGGAAGCTTAGTTCAACAAGAAGCTTATTTGCCCAACCTGGAAACACTGATATTTTCAAATGGAAAATAAATTCATTCCAATCCAAGCCATCATATCCAAGAAAAGAGCAGAACAAATTAAAAAGAACTGACTGGACCAATATTATTGATTATCAGCTTGCCCAAATGTTATCAGTAATTAAAGTATCTAGTGTTAATATATCACTTTAAGGTTTGCAAAATGCTTCTTGTATGTAATCTCATTTGGTCCTCACAAGAACCCTATGAGGCACATGTTATTATCCCCATTTTACACATGAGGAAATTGAGGCTGAGAGAGTTTAATTGAATTGCCTCAAGAGTTACACAAAGTGTCTCAAAGCAGGAGCGGGGACAGTTAAGTAGCACAGTGGATAGAAGCTATGTGACTGAAGTGGAGAGGTCCTGGATTCAGATCTAGCCTCAGATATTACCTAGTTGTGTGACCCTGGACAAGTCACCTAACTCCCATTGCCTAGCCCTTGCCACTCCTCTTCCTTGAAACCTATATTTGGTATTGATTCTAAGACAGAAGGTAAGGAATTTTTTTAAATATCAGGATTAGAACTCAAGTCATCCTGACTTGAAGGCCAATTCTTTATCTGTTCTATCAGCTAACTGCCTTATTATTGTAGTAAGTACCGGCTCTGGGCTCTCTCTTCCAAACCCTCATTCACACTGGCAGGTTGCATCCCTAGATGGTGGCTGCTAATCTCCTCTCAGGTTTCTAGGACCCTAAGGGGCCAGGAGGCTGATTTTCTAATTCTCATGAGCCCCCACTGGTAGGCTTCCTCTATCCCCACTGACTATCATTTAGTTTCAGCTAGCTAGACTTTGCCATTAGGAATAAGTATTTACTACAGTGGTTTAATCAGTCAGTCAATAAACATTTTTTTAAAAAATGAAACCCTTATCTTCTATCTCATAATCAATACTGTATATTGGTTCCAAGGCAGAAGACTGGTAAGGGCTAGGCAATGGGGGTTAAGGGACTTGCCCAGGGTCACACAGCTATAATGTGTCTGAGGCCAGATTTGAACCCAGGACCTCCTGTCTCTAAGGCCTGGCTCTATCCACTTAGCCACCCAGCTGCCTCCTTAATAAACATTTATTAAGCACCTACTATCTACTGAGCATGGTAATTGGGATCCAAAGCTGCAACAAGAGCCCCTTTCCATCGCTGTGCTCACAACCTAATGGGCAGGACAGGCAGCAAACCAATATGTACAATTTCTTGATGAACTTTGAGGAACCAGTAGCAAAGCAAAAGTCAGAGTCTCTTTAGTCCCCTCCATCTTTACTCAAAAACATTGTTCTAGTTTGGTTAGCTCAATTCTTATATACTTTTTTTTAACATTTAATAATTTTTATTTTTTAAAAAAGTTAACATGGTTACATGATTCATGCTCTTACTTTCCCCTTCACCCCCCGACATCCCTCCCCCTTAGCCGATGCACATTTCCACTGGTTTTAACATGTGTCATTGATCAAGACTTATTTCCAAATTGTTGATAGTTGCATTGGTGTGGTAGTTTCGAGTCTACATCCCCAATCATGTCTGCCTCAACCCATGTGTTCCAGCAGTTGCTTTTCTTCTGTGTTTCCACTCTTGTAGTTCTTCCTCTGAATGTGAGTAACGTTCTTTTCCATAAATCCCTCAGAATTGTCCTGGGTCATTGTATTCCTGCTAGTACAGAAATCCATTACATTCGATTTTACCACAGTGTATCAGTCTCTGTGTACAATGTTCTTCTGGTTCTGCTCCTTTCGCTCTGCATCAACTCCTGGAGGTCTTTCCAGTTCACATGGAATTCCTCCAGTTTATTATTCCTTTTAGCACAATAGTATTCCATCACCAGCATATACCACAATTTGTTCAGCTCTTATATACTTTTCTAAATTGCAAATACATGTAAAATAATTTTTTATATTTCATTTTTAAAAATGTTAAGTTCCAAATTCTCTCCCTCCTTCTCTCCTTCCCCTCCCCCCTCAATGAGAAGGCAAGCAGTTTGATATAGGTTATATATGTGCATTTATGTAAAACATTTCTGTATTAGATATCATTATAAAGAAAACAGACCAAAAAAAAACCACCAAAAAAGTAAAAAATAGTATACTTAAACATGCATTCAGATTCTATCAGTTCTTTCTCTGGAATGGATAGCATTTTCAATCCTAAGTCCTTCAGAATTTTCTTGGATCTTTGTGTTGCTGAGAATAGCTAACTAATTCACAGTTGATCAAGATGCAATATTGCTGTTACAATGTTCTCCTGGTTCTGCTCACTTCACTTTGTATCAGTTCTTGTAAATCTTCCTAGGTTTTGCTGAAACCATCTTGCTCTTCCTTTCTTATAGCACAATAGTATTCCATCACAATCACATACCATTACTTGTCCAGCCATTCCCCAATTGATGGGCATCTCCTCAGTTTCTAATTTTTTGCCACCACAAAAAGAGCCACTACAAATATTTTTGTAAGTTCTGATAGTCAGTTTTATATTTATATATAGAACAGCTGGTACAAACATTCCCCTGAATCAATGTATACTCTTTCATGAGCACATGTAGAGTTCAAGGGAAAGCACACTCAAACTTAAAGTCCATGTGACAAAGAGAATCATTCCTAACCCCTAAAAATCCTTTGGTTGGAGTCTCTTTTCTTCTCCTCCTAGGTCCCCCCAGAAATGTCCTTCAGCCAGAATCTATCTTTCTGCTGAGCTCCTTGAGAGCCCTGAAGCTGCCTTTCCTTAGTTGGGCTAGTTTGTCCTCAGCAGCTCTATTTCAGGAATGCTTCTAGGATACTGATGAGAAGTCCAGAATCTTCCTAGACCTTTCCACATTTACAAAGGTCTTCCTCTGGTCAGGGGTTTGGGAGTGGGTGAGTAAGGTTCTTCTTTCTCCCAAGGCATCTCCTCTCAGGAGGAGCTACTGTCTCTTTTATGCTGACCAGAATGGATACAGACCCATAGAGTGTGACAAGTTTCATCAGCCAGACCCAATAGCTTCCCATTGTCAGGCCTTCTTTAATCATTGAAGGAAAGGCAGGGAACACTGCCCTCCCTGCCTCCCTTCTTACAAATGAATCATTGTTTTATCACATTTGTAAGTGAGGAACAGGGAGGCATTGGGGGAAAAATTCTTCAAGGAGAAGAGTTCTGCAGGATATTCTTTGAAAAATCCAAACTGCAGAAGGTAGGGTTCACAACCAAATGTAAGTTATGTATGTTTTGTTTCTCCCTCTCCTCCTGCACTTCCCATACTAAGTGAGTTGTGAGATGATTTTGTAAAGCCCATCTTACACACATGGTCATTTTGCCTTTTACTCCCTATCTTCATTTTCCCCGATTAATGCTAATTTATATGATACCCTTATCAAGACACAAGCCAAATGTAATTGCCAAGATTCTCAATAAGACAGTATAGAAATACTTTGTGATAAGTAAGCAGCATAGCCACTGTGTCACCCACCTGGCAGCCCTCCCATTCCCTTACTTTAGGTTCTGTGAATGTTCTAGTTCTGACTCTCCCTGGGTCAGTGTTGGGCAGGGGATGCTTTTGCTCTTCTATGGGCTATAGTGAACAAAACTTAGTTGAAGAACCAGGATATTATGGTTCTGAGAGTTCTCTTGTTCTTTGACACAATAAAGAATCATTGTGAGTGAAAAGAATTTAGGGACATCAAACAATCTGAAATGCTCTCAATAAATGTGCCTTGTTTGGCCTTCTCAGCACACAAAATTCACAGAAAGGAACTATTAAAGAAGCAAATGATCTATGTTGGGACTGTCCTATCCTTAGACAGAAAGGGCCAAGCATCTCTAAATGGATACCAAGGAGCTGTCCAAAAGTAATTCCTGAAAATGAAGCTCTAGAGACATGGTAAAGGACACTTTTAAAGTTTCTGGGATTCAATTCTTTTGGAACTGTGGGGAGTGGGGAGAGTGATATTTTTCCCTATACTAATGTTCTGTTATCAGTTTAATCCTGACTGGAAAATGCTGTTTGGGGACTGCCCTAGAAACTTTAAAGATGCCAGATCCATTCACATGTAGAAAGCGTAGAAAGTGTTCTTTTATTTTGCAGCTATAAAAAGCCAAGACCTTTAATGGCCCACCTTTGATTAGAAAGGAAGTTAATTTCCAAGCTTCCTCTCCATTGTGAGAGAATACTACAGCAACTCTATGGGGGTTTTTTGCCTTTCAGAACAATTACTTGGTCTTCAGATACATAGAGGCTTTTAGCCACGCTATATTATTACATTAAAGCTGATGGACAAAAATATGAGATTTTACCATGTAGGTCAAAAGAACCTAAAGGACAACTGTGCCCCAAGAAGTACATGTGTGCTGTCCATTAGTATATACTCTTCTTGCTCTTCGAGCCTTGTTCACTTGATTGGCTCAAAATGCATGCAAGAAACCCCAACACCATTAGTTAGAATCGGCAGGGCCAATTGTATGTATAGAATGCTACAAATCTCTTTAAAGCATACAGTCATACAATCTTAGGTATATATAGTGTGACTGTTCATATAAAAATCCAATTTAGCTTTACTCAGAAATCCGTGCCTTCCATTTCTCAATATAGAAATTTGGAACTTGCCATAGTCCAATTAAATGTGGAGTTTCAGGCTTGTATTTTTAATTATTTTCAGTTGTTTGTCATTCCCTTCCTTTAGAGGAAATGCTCATTCAATACTGCTATTTGTGTCTCTATTGGTTGATATAGTCTAAGTAAATAGAGGACTTATTATTATTAATATGTGAACAATTCTTAGGGACATTATTTTAAATGTTTTGACTTCTATAGTTCTATACTATACACCAGTGGTTCCCAAACTTTTTTGGCCTACCAGAAAAAATATTACTTAGCACCCTGGAAATTAATTTTTTTTAATTTTAATAGCAATTAATAGGAAAGACAAATGCACCTGTGGCCATCACTGCCCCGCTGGATCTCTGCAGCACCCACCAGGGGGCGGTGGCGCCCACTTTGGGAATCACTACAAGTCATTTAACTTCTGTTTGTCTCAGTTTCTGCATATGAACAATGGTAATATTTGGTTAACATAAACTATTGTTTAAATAGACTAAAAGATATCTTGAACCCCTCTCCAAAAATACCATAGCACCTACTTCTCAGGGTTGTGAGGATCAAATGAGAACATTTTGCAAATCTTTAAAGTGCTCTATAAATACTTTGCTTTTCAGTCATTTCTCTGTTGTGTCTGACTCTTCCTGACTCCGGTTGGAGTTTTCTTGGCAAAAATACTGGAGTGGTTTGCAATTTCCTTCTCCAGGTCATTTTACAGATGAGGAAACAGAGTCAGAGTAAAGTGACTTGCCCAGGGTTATAAAGCTAATAAGTATCTGAGGCTGAATTTGAATCCAGTTCTTTCTGATTCCCAGCCTGGCATTCTATCCACTGTGCCACTTAACTCCCCTAATATAAATATTAAATATTATTAATAATAGTAGTAATAATAAAACAGATATAAAAGGAACTGCTAGCCGTACTGGATAATCCCAGAGATTTAAAAAGGAAGAAGAGGGGATTATTTCCCTGGATATTACTCCAAAGGGGTTATCTCCATAGGCCTATGTGCCTTCCCCTTTCTTCTCCTAGAGCCTGCCCCAACTCAGTTCCCTATCCCCAATTTAAATGAGTGGTAATGCATCATCATTATGATAGAAATATGTCATCAAAGCAGATCATGGTAATACTCAGCAGTACCAATTTCTCATATTCTGTGTCCAAGCCTTTTATTAGGACAAGAAGTGCTTCGTGTTCCTCCTAATAAGGCAGGCAGATTGATTATTCAACTCTTCCCCCCATGGCACCATCAGTGGTTTTCACTTGTATGCCAAAACATGCTTGTTTTCATTAAACTGTCTGCTTTTCTGGTTTGTACATTTGGAGACCTTGACCTGGAAACACTGAAGCTGTGCTTATCTTCATTCTTCACAGAGCCTGTTATTCCATTAAAACCAGGCTTTTTGTTCAAAATTCTTTTCACACTCCTGGCTATACAAAGAGCCTGCCCTTCTTGAGGTGCCTCCATGTGGTCTGGGACAAAAAAGCTAGAGAGAAGTGTTCTAGAAGGAAGAATGAAAGTGTTGGTCCTGTTTTTAAACTTTTATCACATAGTATTCACGTTCCTGCAGATTCTCAGCATGGCGAGGCCTAAAGGATGGATGGGTGGATTGATGGATGGATGGATTGCTTCCTCTCCCCTCTATTTTCTCCAGGCACTTCTATGGCAACTTTAGTATTGCTCCAAATGGCAGCTCTCTTGAGATTATACCCCCTCAAAGAACAGGAGGAAATGACTCTAATGTAGTCTGAATCATCATTGATAGCTTTCATGATTATTGTAACAGATGAGGTCAGAGAATTACAGGAAGGTGTCTATGAGGAGTAATTTAGAATTTTTACTTTATACATCAGGCCTCTTTTCTGCTTTTCTTAGCATTAAATATATAGACACAACCTTCCTCTTCATTGTTGTTGGTCTAGTGGTGTGGCCTTGCAATAAATAATGACCAAGGAACAATAGTAAAACTTATATGATAGGAGGGGCAGCTGGGTAGCTCAGTGGATTGAGAGCCAGGCCTAGAGACAGGAGGTCCTAGGTTCAAATTCGGCCTCAGACACTTCTCAGCTGTGTGACCCTGGGCAAGTCACTTGACCCCCATTGCCTACCCTTACCACTCTTCCACCTATAAGTCAATACACAGAAGTTAAGGGTTTAAAAATTAAAAAAATATATCAAAAAAAAAAAACAACCTTATATGATAGGGAAGGAATTTCCAACCTTTTCCAGAATGAATCACCTTTTAACATAATAGCACTTTGTGAGACCTCCCACCTGACCACCATACACAATAATATACATAAATAATAGAAAAAGCTATCAATTCAATAATAGATTTTGAAACATTTTAATTTATTTTTAATCAGCAATACTTTTAAATTAATTTTTATTTTGTTCATCACAGAAGCATCTGCATATATTCAAGGACTAGTGAAACATCATTCAGTATGTAAAAAAGTTTTCTTATATATTCACATCTGGATTCTCAGACCTCTTGCAAAAATTTGCACAAAAAAAATAGCCAGAAGTTGGCATCTACTGCCCCAGGATATATATGGCATGGTATTTGCATTTCAGGACGATATACAGAGGAGAACGTATTGAAAACATAGCTCTTTTCTTCTGTTAGAGCTTCGCCACCTTATTAATAACTAGGTTACAGATTTTCATCTGATGAAGAACTAAGGCCAAACCCTTGACCTCATTCTCTCCCCTAAATCCCCATTTTCCTTTTTAATCTTCACTATCTATTGGTTCCTTCCTTAATGCCTATAACCACACGTATCTCTCCCAAAAGCAAATCCCCTCATTAGACCCTGTCATCTTTTCATGAAATCATCATATAGTTCCTCCTGCATATAGCTAAACTTCTGGGGGGTGGGGAAGCCTACATTCATTGCCTCTACTTTTACTCATTTCCCAGCACTTTATAATCTGGCTTCCAAGTTCATCTGGACATGCATGATCTGGCACGCATGCTAGGTTTTAGGAAAGCAAACTTCAAAAGGTTCAGATGAAGGGTAGGTAGGATCCCATGGACTAAAATTCTAAAGGGAAGTTAACCTAGAATTGATATTCAGGCATTTTTCAGTTGTGTCTGACTCTTCATGTTCCCATTTGAGATTTTCATAGCAAAGATATGTGAGTAGTTTGTTTTTTTTCCATCTCCAGTAGAGAATTTTCCTTCTCCAGAGCAAGAAACTGGAGCAAATAGAATTGAGTGCTGCCCAAAGTCACAAGCTAATAAGTGTCTGGGGCCAGATTTGAGCTGAGGAAAAGGAAACCTGTCTCCATGCCCTGTGCTCTAGCCAAAAATGAAATTCTGAAGACACAAAGGAAACTTTTGTAAAACAGAGGTAAAATGAGAACTGGCTGAAGAATGGAATGCCTCATACAGGAAACTAATCAACCAACTTATGTTTTTGAAAAGAATGTACAAAAGATGAAAGCAAGACGTGATATCAGAAAGTGAAGAGAAGAATTATCATGAACCTGTAAAAATCATGTCAGCAGGCCTAAAATTCAGAATGAGCCGAGGCTGGCAAAGAAAGCTAGAACAACAAAGAGAGTTTGGGTTTGGGGTGTTTTTAAAGCTATAGTCAAAGAAAAGGAAGGATTAAAAAAAAAAGGATGGTATCTGGATTTGGGGTAGAAGGGACAAAGATAACTGACAACGGAGGGGAGATGTGTTTGTTGTGGCTTTTATTTTCTCTGCTGAAGTGGCCTTTATATTGAAAATCACTGGTGGGGAAAATGGTGAACAGGCAGTTTTGATATTCAAAATAACGGCAAGCTAGGGGTTAGTTAGATGGCTCACTGGACAGAGAGCCAACCCTGGGAGGTCCTGGGTTCAAATCTGACCTCAGATACTTACTAGCTCTGTGACCCCTGGCAAATCCCTTAACCCCAATTGCCTAGCTGCTCTTCAGTCTCAGAACTGATACTTAGTATTGATTCTAAGACAGAAGGTTAGGGTTATTTTTTAAATGGATAACAGCTAACTAGAACTAGCTTTTATGTAATATCTTAAGGTTTGCAAAAAACTTTACAAATATGATCTCATTTGATCCTCACACCAACCCCAGGTGGTATCCCTATTTTACAAATGAGTAAACTGAGGCAAACGGTGGTTAAATGATCCACTACACTATAGCCAGTTTAAGATAAGTAAGGAGATAGTAAGAGAGCAACTAATTGCCCTTGTGAATTCCCAGATGAGCTATATCATTGGATATTAAAAATAAATGATGTGATTGCCGAGCCATTAGTGGTCAGTAATATTTCACAGAATATTAAACAAATGAAAGATGCCACAAGATTGGAAAAAAAGGCAAATATCCTCATTTTTAAATAAAGAAGAGAAAGGGCCTAAACACTATAGGCCAGCAAGCTTGACTTCAATTCCTGGGGGAAATCTAGAAGAACTCTTTAAGAAATGGTTGTGAACATCTCAAAAAGGAAGAAGTGATTAAAGAGAGCCACATGCTCTTGTCCAGAAAAGATCATGCCAGATTAGCCTCATTTCCTCTTTTGACAGGATAACTAAACTGGCAAATGATAGAAATGCTGTGGATAAATTAACTCTATCCTAGATTTTAACAAAGCTTTTGATAACATGTTTCATCCTATTCTTGTGGAGAAGATGAGGAGATAAGAATTAAACAAGAATTAAACCATTTGATGGATTCAGAATAGGTTGGATGGCCAGACTCAAAGAGAATTCGTTTGTGGTTCCTTGTCAGTATAGCAAAATGTCTTCAGTTTAGTAACCCAACCAATTCTCTGTGCTTGGCCCTGTGCTGTTGTTATAAATGGCTTGGATAAAACCATTGAAGGGCATGCCTTTGCAAATGGCACAAGTTTGGAAGAGGTAGCTAATGTACTAGATAACAGAGTTAAGATCTAAAAAGATGGAGGAAAGCCATTGGGCTAAATACATAAGATGGACTTCATTAAAAATGCATGCGAAATCTCTTACTTGGGTACAAAAAAAAAATCAAATTCACAAATACAAGAGAGGTAAGGCTGAGTTAGACCGCAGTTCTGAAAAACATAAGAGAGTGTTAGAGTACTGGATGAATCAGTGCCAACAAGATTACAAGTCTGCATTGAGAGGCATAGCTTGAAATGCCCTTTTTCTTTTTCTTTTCTTTCATAAGTGATGGCCCTCTACTTAGGAAATTTAGGAGTTATAAAAATAAAAGTTCTCAATAGAATGTTAAAATAGCTTTTACTGATATCTTTTGGTTTTACATTGCCTAGATTTCCCCCTGTATTTTTCCTTCCCTTTCCCTTCCCTGAGAATTATCCCAATAATAAATCGTTTTTAAGAGAAAAAAATCAGTAAAACTGATTTTTAAGATTTTTAAAAGATTTTTTAAGAAAAAAATTAGTAAAACTGATCAATAAATTACAAAAATTATTTGTAATTATGTGCTGTGGCCCAAACCTGTGGTCTCTCTTCATTCTTTAAAAGAGTGGGAGGGGATATTTTCTTAAATTTCTTCTTTGGGACCAAACTTTTTTTTTTAGTTTTCATGTTTTGTGGTTCTTTTTATTTGCATTGTTTTACTCAGTAAGAAAACAAAAATTTAAAGGAACATAAAGGAAGCAGTAAGGAGGAATGAGAAGCCGAAGGTCTCACTATGTATTTTACCTTCATTGTATTTCATGTGAAGTATTGACTTCAGTACTATGTTCCAAATTGGTCAGCTAGAAAATATTTATGAAGTGACAGTGATGAGATGGAGAGGGTCCAGAGGTCATCCAGGCTGCTGAAAGGCACTGCCTTCCCTTGTTGTCATTTGTATAGATGAGGAAAGTGAGTCTCAGAAAGAAGTGATTTATTTGACCACTGTCCCCCAGGTAGTGAGAGGCAGAATTGAAATTTGAACCCAGGTCCTCCGACTTCAAGCCCAGTGCTCTTTCTTTTATCCCACAGCATCTCCTTCACCTTGTTGTGAGTTGAGAGGGAAAAATCAGAAGCACTAAGTGGAAGGTACAAAGTGGTACATTCAGCCTTTTTGTCAGAACAAACATCTAAATAATTAAAGTCATTCAAAAGTGAAATGAGTTTTTGCAGGAGAGATCTCTTCTAACTCCAGGTCTTAAGGCCCCACAGTGTAAGAAGTGGTAGTGACCTGACCCTTCCTTGAAGGTCTGAGGATGGATGACCACTTGTTGGGTCTGTCATGATGGAGTTTCCTTTTGGGATGGGGGTGGATTGGGGAGGCCACTGAGGACCCTTTGTTTCTCTAATTTTGTGATTCATCACTCAATTGGAAATTGTTACTTCCAGTGACCAGTGATCTCCTTATTGCCCAATCTGATGGCCTTTTCTCCATCCACATCATTCTTTATCTTTGATACTGCTGTCTGTTACCCCCAAACCCAAATAATCTCTCTTTTCTGGGTGGTTCTCTTTTGGTTTCTTCTACTCATTTGACCATTCCTTCTCAGAGCCCCCTCTGTTGTATAATAGAATTACAAATTTAGATATGACTTAAATAAATTTAGATATGACTCATAGTCATCCGGTTCAATCCTCTTATTTTACAGATGAGGAAACAGAAACTGAGAGATTTTAAATGACTCATTCAGAATTGCACAAATAGACTCAGAATTTGAATTCATGTCCCCTGACTGTAGAGCAAGTGCTCTTTCCAGTGTATGACACAGATATCACACCCCTTTTTTTGCCAGGCATGGTGGTAAGTGAAGTAGGTGATATTATTATCCCCGTTTTACAGCTGAGGAAACTGAGGAAGAGAGTAGGTGGCTTGCCCAGGATCACTTAGCTAGTAAGTTTCTGAGTCTGAATTTGAACTCTGGTCTTCCCAACTTCAGGCTAGGCACTTTATCCACTGTGCCACCTCTCTGCCTCTCACCAATTAGCTTCCTCAAGAAGAAAGTTCACATTTTAACGTGAGAGAAGACATACAAACAACTGTGCACCCTTAACTGTGTGTGTATTCCAAGACTATTGTAAGCCCATTTACTTTCTCTTTGCTCTCTCTCTCAGACTTTGTCTTCTATGAGTTCAATTACGATCTCTACAGATTTTGCCTAGACGTGTGTGTGTGTGTGTGTGTGTGTGTGTGTGTGTGTGTGTGTGTGTGTGTGTATCCAGCCCTACTCTCTCTAGTGCAGTCCTACATCACCAGTTGCCTATTGGACATTTCAAACTGGATCATAAATTTAGAATTAGGGTCTTTGGAGTCCTTCCAATCTAAGCCTGTTGTTATACAGATAAGGAAATTGAGACCTAAAGCATTTTAAGTACTTGCCCAGAGCCACACAGATAGTGAGCCTCAGAGGCAGAATTTGAACCAACTTCTTTCTGCTTCCAAGTTCTGTCCTTTAACCATTATGCCATGCTTCCTGTCAGTGGTTCACCAGGATCTCAAAATCAACATATCCAAAAAAGCATTCATTAGCTTTCCTCAGGAATCTGTCACTCCTCTGAACTGCTCTGTTTCTTTCAATGGCAAAACCATCTTCTTAGACACTTGGCGTTCTCAGCTCCACACTCTCCCCATCATCCCACATATCCACTCAATTGCCAAGTCTTGTCAGTCCTCTCAACATCTCTTGCAACCATCCCCTTCTCTACACACAAAGCCATCCCCCTAATTTAGGCCCTTAACTTTTCTAGCCTCAACTAAGTCTCTGACTTTTCCATCTTCTAGAGAACTGCCAAGATGATAAACTCCAGTGGCTCCTTGTTACTTCCAGGATCAAATCTAAAATTGTCTGTCTGGCTCTTTAAGCCCTCTATAATCTCCCGTTCCTCCTTTCTTTCTATTCTGCCTACATTTCTGCTACCCTTCAAAAACACTGGCCTCTTTGGAATTCCTTGCCCAAGATAACTCCATTTCCCAGCTCTGGGCATTTTTACTGGCTCTTCTCCATGTCTGAAATTCTCTCCCTCTTATTTCCTTCTCTTGGCTACCCTGGCTTTCTTCGAGTTCTAGCTAATACCTTCCTTCAATAATTATCTATAGTTTAGACTGCATGAACCTTCTTTGTACATAGTTGTTTTCATGTTGTCCCACTCATTAGGCTAAATGAATAGGGTTTGTCTCTTGCCTTTCTTTGGCAACTGGTGGCAAATCAAGAAAGCCTGGGCCTGGAGTCAGAAAGACTTGCATTCAAATCCAGTCCCAAAAACTTAATAGCTGTTGATCCAGGGCAAGTCTTTTCACCTCTCTTGGGCTTAATTTTCTCAGCTGTAAAATGGGGTTAGGATCAGCACCTGCCTCTCAGAGTCATCATAAGGTTGAGAATATCTCTCAAATGAGATAATATAGTGCCTGGCAAATAGTAGGTGCTTAATAATTGCTTGTTGACTGACTGACTGACTGATTTTGTTCCCTATGCACAGCCTAGATTACAGAGTGACCACTGTGGGGAAACTACTACACAGAATTTCTCATGCAATAAAAGGTCAGGTGTGGGCCAGAATATACACGTGTGTGTGTGTAAGCAGAGGTATCTATTATTATTGTTGTTATTATTATTATTATTATTATTATTATTATAAAGTGGTGTTTGATACTTAAGAATTTGGGCCCAGTAAGAAAATCCATTTATCTTGCCTCTCTCAGCCATCACATAACACCTCCCTTGACAACATACATTTTTTTAAACCCTTTCCTTCTTTCTTAGTATCAGTTTCAAGAATGAAAAGTGGCAGAGGCTAGGCAATCGGGGTTAAGTGACTTGCTCAGAGTTAAACATAACAAATTATTAGAGCAACTCTCCATCCAGCTTTATTGGCAGCCCTTCCTCTTCTTTCCTCAAGTTTCTTCAAATGTAAAACAGAAATAACAGTGTGGTCCTTTCTGAGGGTGGCAGTAGCAAAAAAAAAAAAATCTTCATACCACAATGACATTCAGTGTTCTGAAAACCTAGAATGCCAAAATCAACCTGTAGAGCTGCTATGGAAACAGATGAGAAAAGTCAGCAAGAGCTCTCTCAGCCTCCTTCCTCCAACAGTTAAAACCAAGACTTTGTATGTTTCTTTTCTTGTCTTTTTTTAAGTTTCAGCTTTGGATCTTAAAATAACTGCCCCAAGCTCTCAAAAGAAAAATCGACCCAAATAAATCAAGCACAGCCCCATTGAGAGCTGGACGTGCCACAAAGACATTGGGAAAGTCCTAAGGGTGGTCCCACTTCAGGTCAACCCCATCCAATTACGTTATCCCAGAGTAGACCTCCATGGGGAAGGTGAGCTTCTTGGCTAAATCTGCAATTTGCTACAGTCTTATCAGGATGACTTTGAGTTCAAAAGATCAATGTTTAAAAATTATTTTCTAAAAAACTTTCACACACTTTAATCAAAGAATAAAGTGTTAAATGAAAATCCTCCCAATTTGAGTTTCTCTGTGTATTAATGACATGTAGAGCTGAGGCCAGCTCTTTTTGAACTTGGAGAGGTGATTGCCTCATTAGCCTCAAACCTTGTTTTTACTGCTATTCTCGAGTGCCCTTGGAATACTATCTGAGTAACTTTGTTCCAAGTCCTCTCTTACTTTAGTACTAAGCCAAGGCCAAGTTGATTAACAATAAGACAATGAACAAATCATTTTATTTAATGTTACATTTCTTCTCTAAATGAATGCTAGCTCTAATTTAGCGATATCTCTGAGAGACTTTGAGCCAGTTTGATTTCATTTTCAAAACCAAATAGTTTGGATGAACTATAATATTATGGCAGTAATAAAAATAACAATTTTGCTAACCTTTAGCGGAGCAAAGTAATACCTTCATCCATTTATTTTTCCCCAACCCTGAAAGAACTTATATTAACATTCCAGCACAATTCTCTATTGGATTTGACTTTGCCAAAACATAGCCTAACTTGTTTCATTAATTAGGTGGATCTGCCAAATCTATCCTTACAATCCAGGAATTACCTCTAACTCTCTACTCCAACCATCCAGTGGCCTGATCACAGCCTAGACCTCGGCACCCCTAAAACTAGACCAGCTATGCAATCCTGACCTCTGAAATCCTTCTTTCTGACCATCTTCCACTCTGCTTCCTCCTCATTCCTATTGAACTTATTCTGTATTCTCATCAAAACTTCCATTTTATTACTCTTCTACCTGATCCCATCACTCTGCTAAAATTGCTACCTCTAAAGTCAGCAAGGAACCTGGTGACCTTGGTACTAGTGGCCTTTTCTCAGCTGGCATTCTTCATGATCTTTATGCCACAGTTTTGGCACTAATAACCTTTCTATCCTTCTTGACACTCTTAGCTTTCTGATTGCTTATTTTCTGGTTCCTCCTCTTCCTCCTCTTAAATGGAGGCATTCCCCCAAGACTCCATTTTGGACCCTCTTCTTTTCTTTCCTCTCTGCTTTCTTGGTTGCCTCATTTAGGCCTAGTCCTTTAGCTGTTTGGCACAGAATGGACCCCCAGAAGCATTTCTTATTAGTAAATATTAAAAAAATTTTTTTAAATAGAGCAAGCAAATGTCTGCTGAATTTTTTGAATGCAAATTTCATTAAAGGATGATTTGTCAGAAATCAAGGCTCAACTAATTCCAAGGCTATGCTTCTCAGAATAAAAGCAATGTAATACCTTGGTTAAAAGGGCCCTAAATATTTGAAAATGAGAAGTTGTATTTTCAGGCAATCAGAAGTAGGCCTAACCTTTCATTCAGCATAAAACCTGCAGAGATGGAAAGAAGTAATTTTAGAATCTAAAAAGTAGCATCACCTTTTCACATGGTAGCTGTGAATTAGTTATAAACAAGACGTTTTAGATTTCTATTTAATGAATAAATTCTAGTGTCTTTAAATATTATTGTCTCGTGCTATAAGTTCCCAGACACTTGGGATTTTCTACCCCTTCTTGCAAATAGGTCATTGATAGAAATATGTTGCAACCTACTTATGTCTATCTCCCCGATTAAAGTTTCTGAAGACAGTAAGCAGAAACACGGGAAATGTAATTTGAAGAGGAGTGAGTTTGGGGAGGAAGGAAATTCCATTTTGTACACATTGAGTTTGAGGTGCCTAGGGAACAGCCCATTGAAAATGTCCGGTAGTCCAGTGGACTTGCTTATCGGCTCTGGGAGGGGGAAAGGAAGAGGGGAGGGAAAGAAAATGAACCATGGAAACATGGAAAAATATTTCAAAAACAATAAAGAATAAAATGTCCAGTAGTCAGTTGATGATCCGGTAATCATAGGTATTTAGATCTGAAAGGAGCCATAGAGGTCATCAAGGCCAATTCTCTCATACAGATAAAGAAACTGAGGCCCAGAGTAGTTCAGTCACTGAGGCAGTAAGTAGCAGAGCTAACTCGAACCCCAATCCTGACACCAACTCCAGTGATCTTCCTAGCACACCATGCCACCTCTTAAAACTTGAGGAGAGGGGCAGCTGGGTAGCTCAGTGGATTGAGAGTCAGGCCTAGAGACGGGAGGTCCTAGGTTCAAATCCGACCTCAGACACTTCCCAGCTGTGTGACCCTGGGCAAGTCACTTGACCCCTACTGCCTACCCTTACCACTCTTCCACCCAGGAGCCAATACACAGAAGTTAAGGGTTTAAAAAAACTTGTGGAGAAAGTTCATTTGGAGCAGAACATTGGAGAAGGTTGATTTTGGATTAACTGAGATGTTACTAAAAGAGAAAACACCATTAAGTGGAGAAAGCGTATAGTAGACCTTAAAAGCTCAATCAAAAATGCCCATGTAAATTCCTGAAGGAGGAATAAGTGAGAAATATCATTTGATAAGGTGATGTTTTTGAGTTAGTTTGACAGTGACTCCTCCCACTTGAGAATTGTCTGACTTTCAAATTCTGATATCAAACTCGGTTCCAGCAGAGTGGCTCAGGGCTGAGCTGAGATGATCTTTTCCTGAGGAATCATCTTGCAGCTGACTCAGCTTCCCAGACAGCGCCTGAGAAATGCTTTTTATTAGCTCACTAAGCATTTGCAAAGACCAGAATAGTTGCATCAATAGCTGTGTCCAAGCCAGCCTGTAAGCAGGTGCTATGATCAGGAAAATGTGTTTGCTCGGGAAAGGTTTGTTCTTTCTGCTGCTTTGTAGGAATTCAGAACATAACCCCTGAGTGAAGAGAGCCTCCTCCCCCTTCCCTACTTTCCTTACAAAGAGATCTAGTGAGAGCAGCCTGGTTCAAAGGAAAGAATCCTTAAAAAGAGCCACACAGGGGAAGAGACCAGGGCTTAAATCCTGCCTCCAACCCTTACAGGCTCTTGTGTCCAGAGACAAGCCATCTAGCTCTCCAAGCTTCAATTTCCTTATTTTAAAATGGGATTATTAATACCTAGAAGATTTCTGTGTTTCCTGAGCCTTCCCATTCTGTATGAAGAACTGGAATTGCCTTTAGGCATATAATCTTAGAGTGCAGAAGATGTGGTTGAGCATCTTCACCTTGTCCCTCCCTCCAGGGTTCAAATCATGTTATCCATAAAGTATCCATTTAGTATCCATTTAGGATGCATATAAATATGTTAGTTAAGCAGACCTGAAGATTAGGATAAGCCAGAAGTCATAAACTAAGCATTTCTAAAGCCTCTGCTTAAGTGTGTGTTCCATTTTTCCTGGCACCTTGCTGTAGTCTCGTTTAAAAGAATGATAGAGAGCCTCACTAGAGAGGTGACAGTCAGCTCTTTGAACTTTACAAATGAAAGACTAAATATAAGTTCTTGGATCACTCTTCAGGCCTTGTCATTAGTTGATTGTTGTCTTTTGTACTCAAAGAAGCCCAAAATGGCATCGCTGAACTGGGGTCACCGTACATAGATCCAGTTATGGCCAGTCAGACCAATATAAGCTGGGAAGGTTCTTACACAGCCTGGGGACAAATAGCTTGTATAAACATTTAGGATGGAGATGTCTAAATGTTCAGATCAGGGCTTCTTGGACCTCATAATAGAAAGAATATAATGGGTGAATTAGTCCAAGAATGAGTCTTGGATTTTGTTCCTGGTCCTACCCCTATTTTCACTATGACTTTGGACAATTCATATCCCCACATCCCCTGGTCCCAAGAAGAATAGAAACAAGCTGGCCAGACAGAAGCATCATAGAGACTAGTTCAAGTCTTGTTCATTTAGCCTGAGAGATCCAGGACATTTTGTCATCAGAGTATTGTGAGTAATTTCCCAACAATGATGGAGTCTTTTAAGCCTGATGCTCTATGGAACCTGCTTCTGTAGTAGGGCCACAGAAAGAAGGAAGCCACCCCTTCACAATGCTATGTGTGAGCCCTTCCAGTGAGTGTAAAGTGATTTGCAAAACCTCCTACCAAAAGAAGGTCTGTTGACTTGAAAGTGATTGGTGAGAAACACAGAAAGCAGATTTAGACTTGACATTAGGGGAGAGTTCCTAACAAATTAGAGTTGTCCCCAAAGGGGAATGAGTGGGCTGCTGTGGAACTTGATGGTCTCTGAGGTACCTTCTCTTTAAACTCTGAGGTCTGGTGGGCAGACCTCAGAGATCATTAAGTCTAGCAGACATCTGACTCGTTCCTATCTTCTAAACAAAGATTCAGGAAGAAAAATTAGCGAAGAGTAGTTCTTTCAACCAATTTTAAAAATTTTTAAATTTTTAAATTTCTAATGTCTGTTTTATGTGTTAAAACTTTTTAAAATATAATTTTCTCTGTTCTTCATTCATTCTTTCAGAGTTATCTTTATGTAGTGGCTGCTGGGGCAGTGACCATTAAAGAACTACTTTACCATTGGCCTCAGGATAACTATTTAGTAGGGGGTGGAGGTGGGAGAAAGCTAAGAGAAGTCATGTAGTCCTGTTGACTGGAAGGTGTTTTTTGAGGTTTTTTAAATTTTCAGTTCCAAATTCTCTTCTTCCCTCTACTCCCTCTCCCATACATTGAGAAGGCAAGACATGTTTATTTCTACATTGGCCTTGTTTTAAAAAAACAAGGAACAAGAAGAAAAGAGAAAATATATGCTTGTCTATTCTCCTGATTGTGTTTACTTCCCTTTGCATGAGTTCATACAGGATTTCCCAGGTTTTTCAGAAACTATAGCATTTTTTAAGGCATGATTGAGATATATATATGTATATATATATATTTCTTAGGCCATTCCCCAGTTGATGGGCATCCACTCAGTTTCCAATTCTTTTCTGCCACACACACATACACACACACAAAAGTTGCTATATTTTTGTATATAAGGGACATTTTCCTTGATTTCTTTAGGGTATAGAGCTAGTAATGGTAATACTAGGTCAGAGGGCATGTAGGATTTTATAGCTCTTTGGGCCTAGTTCCAAGTTGCTCTCCAGAATGATCAGTTCACAACTCCACTAATAATGTCTTCATGATCTCATTTTCCCATATCAACTCCAGCATTTGTCATTTTCCTTTTTTGTCACAAACTGATGGAAGTGAGATATGGTACCTCAGAGTTGCTTTAATTTACATTTCTATAATTACTAATGGTTTGGTGCATTTTTATGTTTATTGGTAGCTTAGATTTCTTCCTCTGAAAACTCCCCTTTCATATCCTTCCACCATTGATCATTTGGGGAATGGTTCTTATTCTTACAAGCCTGGCTCCATTCCCTACATATCTTGAAATTAGACTTTTATTAAAGAAGCTTGCTACAAATATTTTTCCCAATTTCTTACTTCTCTTCTAATTTAGTCACATTAGTTTTATTTATGCAAAACCTTTTTAATTTTATATAATAAAAATTATCCATTTTACCTCCATGAGCCTCTCTCACTTTCTCTCCTTTGTTCATAAACTCTTTTCTATCCACAGAAAATCTGACGGGCAATTTCTTCCATGTTCCACTAATTTGTTCATGATTTCACTCTTTTTGTTCAGCTTATGTACTTATTTTGAGCTTATCTGTGTGAAATGTTGGTCTATACTTCGTTTTTACCAGTTCTCAGTTTTTTAGTTGTTTTTTTCTTTTCAGTTTTCCTGGTAGTTTTGTCAAATAGTGAGTTTTTGCCCCAATAGCTGGGATCGGAGGGTGTTATTTGGAACAGCATGGCATAATCTTTTGTGAATTTGCCTGGCCTTGTGCATAGTACTGGATAAAAACTACATAGACACTAGTGACTTGTCTAGTTCTGTAAGTTTTTCCTTGGGACTCAGGATTCATAAGACACCTTTGGGGCCTTCAAAATCAAACTATTTTCATAATTACACTAAGATGTTTTTCATTTCTAATACAGTAAATATCAATAGATAAAACCCAAATAATAACTACCTTTGGGTGAGTCCTCAGTAATTCTTAGGAGTATAAAGGGGTCCTGTGACCAAAGAGTTTGAAAATTTCTCTTCTAAGATATGAAGCTGAAACAGAAATATCTGTAAAGGACATACAAAGAAATATGGAATGAATTTGTATGGAACTCCCATTTAGTTATGACCTGTGCTATCAAAAGAGCCAAAGGAGAAAGAAAATGTTCAGCAGACTCTTTTGAGAGCACAATATTCCTTGATTTTGTGACATAAATTCATCACAGCCGAATCCTTCTGATGCTCTTCCTGTTAGAGAATTGGACAGTTTGGAAGCCAGATGTGGCATAGAAAAATCCCTTTTCCTCATAGCAAAGACTCATAGGCAGAACAGAAAAAGATATCACAAGCCTCCTATAAGATGCTGGGGAAGAGCTGCCTTAGCTCCAGGGTTGGCCTTGTGGACTAGGACACCATCAGCTGAGTATCTGAAGAGAAGGATGCCATCTGCTGGACACCTGTAGACAAAGCCATGTTCCACTGGCCAGTGGAGGAAGGCACACAGGAGAGGGCCTGGGCACACATACTGTGCCAAATATGCACAGAGAGGAACCCAAGGAGAAGTGGGAACCTCAGTAGGAGCTGTGTCCTGAGGAGTCACCCTGGAGGCAGCAGCTAAGGGCCCCTCCCTAGCCATGACTGAGCCCCTGAAGGCCTTAGAATCAGTACGTGCAGTGTGTCCTCTGACCTATTCGTTGGCTTCCATTTCTCGGGCCGTGGAGAAGAGCTGCCAGCCCCCCACAAGGCTTTTGCACCAAACTCTACTGCTTCTGTGGTTTTTTACAAGAGCCAAGTTTTCTGGTGTGCTCTATTGCCGCCCCCTCAGCAGCCCCTACCCAGCGCTCACACATTTATTGTGTGTGCTTAACCCACAGCTAAAAGATAGCTCACTCAGGATGTTATTCACTTGGAATTTCTGGCCCAGCTCTTCACCCACTATGCTCTGAGGCTGTTTCATGTCCCTTCTTCTGAAAATGGTACAAATACCTAATTAAGCTACCTTGGTGCCTTCACAGTCATTCATATTTCTCCTTGGCTATTAGTCCTCCAATTAGACATAGCATATAGCTTAGAATGCATTGACTGTTGCCAAATCTGGTCATATAACTAAATCAGTATATTTATCATCACTTGAGAAGAACCAAAGTGGAAAACGTTTTCCCCAACTTGAACTGTAGCTGTCTCCCCTATTTATTTTTTAAACCTTTACCTTCTATCTTAGGATAAATACTAAGTATCAGTATCAAAGCATAACAGTTAAGTGACTTGCCCAAGGTCACACAGCTAAGAAGTATCTGAGGCCAGATTTGAGCCAAGGCCCTCCCAACTTCAGGCCTGGCTCTCTATCCACTATGTTACCTAGCTGCCCCTTCATCTACTCTTGAAGTCATTGGTGTCTTGAAGTCCAGGAATATGGCTACTCCTGGAAGTCAAATGAAGAATGCATTCCAAATGAAAATATTTTTGCTCTTCATTAGGCTCAGAAGAAACACTCCTAGGGGTGAAACTCCCTCTATTAACAGAGATCATCATCGTCTCTGCAACTTAATAGTCTTAGAGTTATCTGATGTTAAATGATATGCCCATAATTACCCAGCTCATGTGGGTAAGACTTGAATCAGGCCTTCTTTATTCCAAGGCCAAGCCCTCCATCGACTCGCCATGATGCCTGACCCTGGGTGGTTGGCATTTGGACATGCAAAGAGTATCCTTTTCTTAGGTGACTATAACTAACTCCATGTGTCCCCATACCAGCACTTACACCTTGAAATAGAATAGGTGACATCGAAAAAGAGAGGGATGGAGATTTTTTTTTTTTTATAGATCACAGAACTGAACAATCATAAGGAATTGGAAAATGCCTGTATCTCAACTTATGGATGTCAGTGATGGCAAAACAAACATCATCATCACTGTAGCTAATAGAGTTTCTTTGTGCCAGACACTGCACTAACTGCTTTACATTATTATTGCATTTGATCCTCACAACAACCCTGAGAGGCCAGTGCTATTATGCCATTTTACAGATGAAGAAACTGAGGTAGTTTGATGATCTGCCCAGTGTCACACAACCAGGAAGAATCTGAAACGGATTTGAATTCAAGTCTTCCTGACTCCAGACCACCTAACTTCACACATTGTGTAATCATTTTCTTTGTGTTTCTCTTGATTTTTTTTTGGATTATACTCAATTTTATTGGAGTACATTATTATAAGCCTTAGCTAAACTATTTCAGGGGTGTATGTTCATTGCTTTATCTATTTTAAATCTAAATATTTCATTTAATGTCCCAGAAGGGATGAGGTGGGTCCTAGGGTCCTTAAGGATCTTTTTCTTTAGTCTATGCATATGTGTTTGCAGCTTACCTTCTTGTCTAACATCAGCGAATTGTAGAAGAAAGGGTTTGTCTTCAAGTATAGTCATGCCTGACTTAATATAATCAATATGTTCCTGAAATGTCCTGGGTGGCCCTTTTTTGTTTTTGTCTAGACATGTTTTTATTGGTGTGAATTCACAGTGTTAAATTTCTTGCCAGGAATGCCAGTCATAGATAGATGTATAAGATCTGAGAATTAGATTGAGAAATGGATTGAGAAATAGAAGGGACCTTGACAGTCATCTAGTCCAGCCTCCCTGGTTTAGCAGAGAGGAAATTCATGGAATACCAGTTTCTGAAGAATCCAAACTTTAGGCTGCCCAAAAAGGCAATGGAGAGGGAGCAGCTGGGTAGCTCAGTGGATTGAGAGTCAGGCCTAGAGACGGGAGGTCCTAGGTTCAAATCTGACCTCAGACACTTCCCAGCTGGGTGACCCTGGACAAGTCACTTGACCCCCATTGCCTACCCTTACCACTTTTCTGCCTAGGAGCCAATACACAGAAGTTAAGGGTTTAAAAAAAAAAGGCAATGGAGAGACCATGATGGGCAAAAATGATCTACAGCTCTACCTACATAGAGTTCCAGAAAAAAAAAACCAGTCAGGATGGAAGGTCAGACAACAGATGGGCAGCCTGAATGTGCCCCATGAAATGTTAAGACCTAAAAGAAAATCTCCAGGACATTGGCTACATTATCCATAAAGGATATGTGGGAGATTGAAGACAAGAATCTCATTGGATAGGAAGGCACAGGCATCTTGGGTTCAGATCTGGCCTCATACACTTCCTAGCTGTGTGTCCCTGGGCAAGTCACTTAACCTCCACTGCCTGGTCATTAGCACTCTTCTGCCTTGGAACTGATTCTAAGACAGAAGTTAAGGGTTTAAAAAAAAAAAAAAGGTGGCAGCATGAGCGGATCACATCAGTGCTGTTTGAAGAACTGAGCACAAGGATGAGATCATGGATCTTCTGCATTGGTGACCTATACTGCCTCAGTTGGGCCCCCTAAAAATCAGCTTTGCTGGATGAGAGGACGTCTTAATGCTCACTGGACCCAGAGCCAAGGCAGGTTGTCCTTGGTGCTCGGGAGCTATGGGCTACTTGGAGAGGTGGTATTCCTGGCATTCCAGTGTTGTGCACTTACGTCACTGTGGATAGTGTTCAAAGCTTCCTTTTTTAAAGACCTTTGATGGTAATGTTTTTTTAACAGGCCCCTTGCAGAAGGACTCTCTTTTTAGCTAAATAAAGAAGCTTTACTTGACGTGTGACCTGGAACATCCATTGTATCCATCCTTACAATCGGCCTCTTGGAAACAATTGGTTTTTCTAAGTTCTGGCCTAAGGAGCAGAGCTGAAGTTAGATATTAGGCACACATCCATTCTGCAGGAACTTGACTCTGTTGTCTGTGGTGAGCAGGACTAAGAAACATGCTCATTCGATTGTCCTGGAAAACGAGCTTCTGACATCTTTTTTCCCCTTTTAAGCCAATAAAGGCTTTAGTAAACTGAATAAGCTTAAAATCTTGCTTCCCTTTCCACCAACAGTCTGAGATCTCAGTATCTGGTAATAGATAAGTCTGTTTTTAAGCTGTAAAAACTCTGTTAACCACAGGCCTGAGTACTTGGGCAGGGGTCTCTTATCACGGTCAGTCACTGTCAATCAATAAGTGAGCACTCAGGAAGTCAGATGATGAAATAAAGCTCTTATCTGCCTGAATGCAGGTCTTCCAACAGAGCAGGGCAGCTGCCATGGAAGCGGGGTAGGCTGATGACCCGCCCCACGGTGATAAGCAGCTGCCTGGGCCCAGGAAATGCTCCAGCGGCCCTAAAGTTAACTCCGAGGATAAATGAATAAGGAAGGCAGCATCCCAGGTGGCTTATGGGGAAAACCACAATGCCAGCATCACACCTGTGCACGGGGGACTTCAGGAGGCCTTTGGTGGCATTCGCCCATCGGGGGCCTCTTCTGTCTGTGGACTGACTGAGAGATGGCTTCTGCCGGCCGCCAGCTCGAGGTGTTCCCCGGAGATGCCACAGCTTTAGTTTCCTGGGATGGGAACACAATATCAGCTGTGATTCTTTGAGTGGACTCCCCTCGGTCTGAATGTTGCCGTTCCCATGGCGACAAGTGTCCAACAATCAGAAAGCCTCACGCCCTGTTCCATAGCAACAAGCACAGAAGGGATGGCCTTGAGCTGACTTGTTAAACCCCCCAGGCTGGAGATGCATCGGAGATGTGTTCTTCAGGCCTCACTAGCGGACACTTGGGGTCCCCTGCAGCCTCCTGCAGGGCTTCAGCAGCAGACGAGCCATCGGATACAGGGTGATTCCTCTCTAGTCTCTTTTCAGAGGGGGAACAGGTTCAAAATGGCTTGGGGAAGCCTTGGAAAAGAATAGTTACTTAAGGCCGGATCGCAAGTGAAGTGATCATTGGAAGACCATTTACACAGGTCTCTTAAAGCCATTTAATTTATTCGTCCAGTGTTCTCCGGGAGGGAGGTTGTTTATCCCTATTTTACCAAAATACACAGTTCTAGAACTTGACTTTCTTGACTCTTGGAAAGAGGGACTCCTGCCCAAGTTCACTGGTTCACTGGCATTCGATGCTTCTCACCGTACTAGCTGTGCATGCAGAATCCAGGCTTCCAGGTAATTGTCCCTTAAACTTCCAGGCCTTCCCCCTGTGACCTTCCTCCAGCACGGAGCATCTTCCCGCCTGAAGTCCAGCATAGGGGTCCTCGCGGAACTTTCGGCTTTCTTTTTATCGTCCCACGTTCCTCTAACCCTCGTGTGTGTTCACTCGTAGGTCATCTGGATGTCAGCATGGCAGCCTCAAACCTGGAGAACCAGTTGCACAGCGCCCAGAAGAACCTCTTGTTCCTTCAACGGGAGCACGCCAACACCCTCAAGGGCCTGCACGCTGAGATAAGACGACTGCAGCAACACTGCACAGGTAGCCCCAGCCCTCTCCCGAGGCCCCAGGCCCGGGGAGAACAGGGGGCTGGATTTGCCCAGGGTTCCCCAAGTACGTCCTACCTGTGGGTCACACGGCCTCTTCAGGCAGGGCGCCAGGCGGACCAGAAGCTGTGCTTGGCCCAAGTGACTCCAGTTGAGTCAGTCATTTATGAAAGAAAAGCATTTGTCACATGCCTATTTTGTGCCATCACACAAGGGGAAATGCAGTGTGGCTGTCCCTTTCTAGTTAATTTTGCTGGTTAATATTATGGGCTACCCTCAAGATGTGGGTTAAGACACCAGCATACAATCATAAACAGGGCAAGATGTGAGTCAGTTTTCTGGGTATTCGGTACACTTGTTCTTCTTTTTTATCCTTTTATTTTTAAAACCCCCGCCTTCCATCTTAGAATCAGTACTAAGTATAGGTTCGAAGGCAAAAGAGTGTAAGGGCTGATGGGCAACTGTGGTTAAGTGACTTGCCCAGGCTCACACAGCTAGGAAGTGTCTGAGAAAAGATTTGACTCCAGAATCTCTCTCCAGGCCTGGCTCTCAATCCACCCAGCCTGCATAGCAGTCCTACCCCCAGTACATTTAAAGAGATGATAAATTCAATCATGCAGGTTAGAATGCATTTGGGGCTGTATGACCCACTGCAATCTGCCCGATGCCCCAAATGGGTCTGGCGTTCTGTTTGGGGTGGGAGAGTTCTTTCCAAACCTCCTGCACTTTAATCACTGCACAGCACACACACCCCTGAATGAGCTACTCTTTATTGGTGTTCAGCTGTGTCTGACTCTGGGTGACCCCACACTGGGCTCTTGGCAAAGATTATAGAGCGGGTTGTCATTTCCTTCTCCAGTAGATCAAGGCAAACAGGTGAAGTGACTTGCCCAGGGTCATACGGCTAGTGAGTGTTTGAGGCTGGATTTGGACTCGGGTCCCCCTGACTCCAGGCACTGAGCCACTTGGTTGCCTCAGATCAGTGATCGACATTAATGATAGAACTATCCATCCCGTGTTCCCAGCCTCTTCTATTCAGTAAGAACTGGCTTGTGAGGGTATTTCCCAGGTCATCACACCCAGAATAGATGGTGGCACCTTCCAATGACAACCCAGAAATAATGTGCAGCACTTTGGGTTTTTTTTTTAGATTTAACATATGAGCTGACACTGAAGAATTCGGACCAGGCAGGTAAGAGGCCCGAATGATGGTACTGTTATTAGTATAATAACAACCCCTGTCTAACTTCCTCCTCTCGGGCTTCCATTTGTCCTGGACTTAGGGAGCCCACTTTTCCCCACCCCCATGCCCACCCCCACCTCCCTTCCAAAGAGGGCTGGGATTTCAACTGGAAGGGGTCTGAGACATCAGCTACTCCAACTCCTACGCCCCTCATTTAACAGACAAGGAAGCACAGAGAAAGTAACAGAGATGGGTTCCAGACTCAGGTTCTCTGACTACACATCCTGCTTTTTCTACCATATTTTACTCACTGCTGCCCACCTCTCCAGTGTCTTCATCCCAGGGGGGCTCCTGACAGCTCCAGAGACACCCAGATATTTGTTAGCTTTTCCTAGCCCCCCACTGCCCCTAAGCCCAGAGTAGGCTGTCCCTAAAAGCCCTGCCCATCCCCCTCTAGGAGGGTCCTTGTTTGGTTCTTGCTGGTTTAATGGTGCCCGTCACCATCTTTAGCCAAGCTGACCTCAGTGTGGGAGCCTCTGGAGGCCCCACTCACACACACTAACCGAGTGGATCAGGTCCTCCAGGGGCCAGAATCAGTTGTTCCAAACAGTCCACCCTCCAGAGCTTAATGGTTTGATGCAAAAACAACCAGAAAATGGGCTCTGCTCAAGCTCAGTTTCATGAACTTCTCAGAGTGACATCATTCAGAAGCCTGATTGCTCCTAGAGCCCAGCTCATTCCCATTCACTTTCAGGCATCACCAAGTACTTATTTTTCCACTTAGAGGAATCACATTACAGCCTCCCCAGCCAAGAGCCAAGGAACCTTTTGTTCCCTGGGCATGGCAAAGGGGGAAAAAAAAGGCATGAACTGACCTTCAGAGAGGCCTGATCCCAGGAGTGTCACCAGAGAAAGCTCTTTAAGTGTTTCTCGCACATCCCCCATTGTCACGTTAAGCCCCGCTCCATCCCTGGAACCGTGAAGACCAGAGATTCCACTCAGAGAAACTGAGTCCTATACAGGCAGGCTTTAGAAATGTGCTCTGAGAATTCAGCCACGAATAATTTTCCAGGAGGGGGTGGGAGAGAGAAACCTCTAGGTTTTCTTAGTTCCGGCTGATCAGGTAGAAGGAGCCCTAGATCAGCCCCAGATCACGCCCTTAATCAAGGTGATGTAAGGCACTTGGAGGGGACGGGGAGAGGCAGCAAGGGTTTTTCTTGGGGTGGGGGGGTTGGTTTTTTAAGGAAACTCTTACTCTATGTCCTAGACTCAATACTAAGTATCAGTTCCAAGGAAGAAATATGGTAATGGATAGGCAGTTGGGGTTAAGTGACTTGCCCAAGGTCACACAGCTAGAAAGTGTCTGAGGTCATATTTGATCCCCAAACCTCCTGTCTCCAGGCCTGGCTTTCTCTCCACTGAGCCACCCAGCTGCCCCTCTGTGGTCTTCTAAAGATTCTTTGAATAATACAATGCTGCTTACTTACATACCACTTCTCACGTGCTCCAAGACCAATAAGAACAGCTAGTTTCAATTAGAGAGGACATCGTAGGGCCTAAGCAGAACACTCAAGACCCAATACTTCATCCCAGGATGTGGCTCCCTGGGTTAGTTTTTTGGGCCACATTTTCTAAACCACTTTTAGAGGATTAACTACTAGACAGAACAGGCATCAGTTGGTGCTGATGAGCAGCCCCAGGGATCAACTCTGAACAGAATAAATTATTAGCAGCCTCTTCCATCAATAGCCCCCACAAAACTCAAATGACAGAAACATCACCAACACTGAATTTTCAAGGAACAAATAGGAAGTGGCAGAGCAAACATCATTTTTTAAACTTTTGCCTTCTGTCTTAAAACAGACACCAAAAATCAGTCCCAAGGCAGAATAGCAAAGGTTAGGCAGTGGGGGTTAGGAAGGGTCTGAGGCCAGATTTGAACCCAGGGCCTCCCAACTCCAGGCCTGGTGCTCTCCACTGTGCTATCTAACTGAGCCTGCAAGCATCATTTCTAAGGCTGGGGTGATTCTAGAGGTGCCCTCCAAGTGCGTGCCTGGCAGAAGCCTGTCTCCATTCCTAGGCGAGGCAGGCCCAAGGAAAGCAGGGAGCGGCCATCTGTCCTGTGACACACGGTGCATTCTGTGGCATTTCCCCTAGAGAGGGAAAACGAAGCCATGCCAGAAGCAGAGACCTCCGTGTTTGGCCGGTGCCTCGAGGAGCTTCCTTCCCAGGCACAGGTAGGGAACAGAAGCAGAGAGGCCACTTCCACTTGCTATGGGAAAGGCAGAATTGTTTCCCAGCAGGCCCTTGTGGAAAGAATGAGGACAGAAATCTGACTAGTGGAGTCTCAGGGCCTCCTCAGAACTCCTGGGGCGATTTGAGGCAGTTGGGGAATCCCAGCTCAAGCTAAGCTCCAGGCCCCTGGAGGGAGCCCCATAGCAATAACTCTCTCTGTCCTGGCAATTCCGTTATTGCAGGTAGGAGGGCAACCATATGGCAACTCTGAAATCTCTGGAACCTGAGTGTAGAAGGGAGAGACAGCAAAGGCTCTCAAGGGAGGGAATGAGTGAAAGGCCGGGAAGAGACGAGGGGGACGGTTGGTGGGAGGGAGGCCCGAGCTCTCCGGAGATGAGAGAAGACTAGGAAGGGGCCAGATGGATGGAGCAAGGCCTAGGAGGGAAGGAGAGGGAGCCCCCCGGATCATTTCTCACCTGTGCAGTCCTGGAGTTTGTGTTTGAGGACTTGTACATGGTCATGGAGTACATGGACGCCGGGGGAAGGGGAGGGTTTGCTTATTATTAAAAGCAAAGACTAACTTTCAGAAGAGCGCCTTGCAGGCATCCAGTGATGATTTAATTCAGAAGGAAACTAGATGCATTTGGTAGCACTTAGATTTCTGGCCCAGCCCTTTTTGTACCAGGTTCTGATCATGAGAGCCTCCAATCACACAGAATGACCATCATCCTGATGGCTGACATTCAGAGCAGCACTAGTAGTTATCTCATTTGAGCTTCACAACCACTCTGGGCGGAAGGTGCCCATTTTACAGATGAGGAGACTGAGGTGATCAGGGTCACACAGCCAGCAGCCCCAGCACTCTATCTTCGGGCCACAAACGTTGCCCTGGAAGCTGCATTAGAGGTCAGCTCGACCACAGTCTGCCCGAACAGAAGTCCCCTTCCCGATTGCCTCCGCTATTAATGTCTGTCGTCCCGATGGCCTGCTTTCCAGAGGAGGACATTAGGGCAGAGAGCAGAGGCAAACGGAGGCAGGCAGAGGGAGGGAGGGAGAGGAGATGGGCAGGCAGAGGGAGGGAGGGAGAGAGCCGAGGGGAAGAGCTGGAGGGACGAGGAGGGGAGGCAGGCAGGGAGGCCCGGGCAGAGCCCGAGAGGCAGGCGGGCTGGCGGGCGAGGGGCCCGGTGGTCACGCCGCCGTTTTCCGTGCTTGTGATTCCAGGAGATGGAACTTCCCGAAGCAACGAACTGAAGCGAAGATGCGAAGACCTGGAGGCTGAGCTCAAGGCGAAGGAGGCGGAGAAGCAGGAGCTGCTGCAGGAGCTGGAGCAGAAGAACGCGCTGATCGCCGTGCTGGAGACCACGGTGAAGGAGCGGGAGAAGAAGTACCTGGAGGAGCTGAAGCTCAAGAGCCACAAGCTGAGCGTGCTGTCGGGCGAGCTGGAGCAGCGCGCCGGCACCATCGCCTACCTCACGTCGCAGCTGCACGCCACCAAGAAGAAGCTGCTCCTGAGCCCCGCCGACGCCGCCAGCGCGCCCACCTCCGGCTCGGCCGCCGCCGCCTCGGCCGCCGCCGCCGCAGCCGGCTACAAGCCGGCGCCCCCCAAAGAGAAGCTTCCCGAGACCCCGCGGCGCCGGATGAAGAAGAGCCTGTCAGCCCCGCTGAACCCCGAGTTCGAGGAGGTCTACCGGCTGGGCGCGGAGAGCCGGAAGCTCCTCTTCCGCGAGCCCGTGGACGCCATGCCGGACCCCACTCCGTTCCTGCTGGCCAGGGAGGCCGCCGAGGTGCACCTCATCAAGGAGAGGCCGCTCGTCATCCCTCCCATCGCCTCGGAGCGCACGTCGGGGGACCCGCACAGCCCCGCCCGGGACAAGGCGCACAAGGCGCACGTGGGCGTGGCCCACCGCATCCATCACGTGCCCCAGCCGCAGGCGCAGCCCGAGGTGGAGACGCTGGCGGTGGACCAGGTCAACGGAAGCAAAGTCGTTCGAAAGCACTCAGGGACCGATAGAACTGTGTAGGCCGCGGCCGAGGAGGCTCTTTCCGCACTGTGATCACTACTAGCAAACGAACCCGCCCGCCCGCCCGTCCACCACTTTTTTTAAGTCCCGCGCATGCCAAATTTTTTCAGATCTGTCAGAGTATCCTCCTCCCCTCCGCTCTCCCCGCCCCCAGCCCAAACCCAAACTCGATCGCGTTCCTAATGCAGGATCTGTATCTACCCTCGCTGTGGCCCCATCCGCTGCTTGCTTCTGCCCTGCCCCATCTAGCCGTGGGAGTGAGCGCGCGCACGTGGACAAAAGCCCAGGCCGCAGCCTGCCTTCTCCTGACTAGTAACGAACCCAAATAGCGACACACCTAAGGATAACGTTGGAACACCTCGTAGAAACTGACTTCTGCTATCCCTGCGGAGCCTTCGGTGGCTCCCGTACTACGTATGTAGCACTTCATACATACCCCTGGAGACGAGTGTAAATTCCCGACAAACCGCTCACGGGCAGCATTGACAGCAATGCACATCTATGTATATGTCAAAAGGAACTAAAGATTGGCATTACTCTTCATGTCACCTTGACCCTAATGTGTGTTCATATTTTTTGTTATATTTTATTCCAAATTTTGGAGATCCCAACAAACTTTATTTTCTAAACCTGCTATCGTTTTGTTTCGTGTCGTTTATTACCCACCTGAGGGAGGGACGAGAGGGAGGGAGGGGGGAGCAGGGGGCCCCTCATTCACCGGCCCGCCGCAGAGGGACACCGGAAGCTTCCGGACGGTGCTGGATTCCCCTCCATCAGCCAGCCGCCCAAACACCCCCAGCCCCTCCCCCAGCCCTTAATGGACAATGGAGAAGCCGAGGGTCTTGAGGAGGGTCCAGGGCCCTTCCCGAGCTTAGGTTCTGGTTCCATCTCACTTCAACGTCCCACATCCCTCCAGTTAGGCTTAAGGAGACCTTCCTAAATCTATGCCTTCTAACAGTCTGAATGGCTTTTCTCTGGGGGCTCCGCGCAGCGCCCCCCAATGCCCCTCTTCCAGCGAGGCCGGCCTCCTCCTCCGGGAGCCATCCGGGTGAGGAACCAACCTCCCACCACAAATCGTGTCCAACTTGGAGACACCATCTCGATGCCCCAGACGGATCGGGATGTCCTCACCCGCCTAAACGTCTGCACCGCCTAGTTGGCTGCTTAATCCAGCCCATAGATTGAGGCTGGGACGAGAGATGAAAGCCACTGCCCAGAGAATCCCCTCTCCCCCCCCCCCCCCCAAAGAGAATAAAGGCGCATGGCAGGGAGAGGGGGGTGCCGGAAACCCTGCTGGTGGATTTGGAGGCTGAGGAGGGCCCAGATTCCAATCTTAGCTCCAGAGCCTCTCTCTGGGCCTCACTTTCCTTCTCTACTCAGTGACGCCCCTAAAGTCCTTCTAGCTCTCATGGGGTCATACTTCAGGCCTTCACAGATGTTTGCAGAATGGGGACAGCAAGGCCTCACTTCCAGCTGTTCTGGGCTGAGCCAGATAATGATGGTCAAACAGACCCTTCCATTCATGGCTGTGCTTGTGGTGCTTCCCACTAGAATAGCAGGCCTCCGGAGGGGGCCTCGGGCACCTTTAGTTACTCAGAAGAGATCTCGGAGAAGAAAAAACCCAAACTTCCAGCATATGTTAGAAATCCTTTGATCATGTTTATTTCCCAAACACAGCAAATCATAAAAAAAGAAAATCTAGACTAAGTAAAACCACCTCACCTTGATTTGTATTAGTGAAAATTACTCTTTGGTGGCTATCTTGGGGGGGGGGAGGGGGAACCAGTTATTTTCAGATTACAAAACTCTCAATGAATCTTCTATTATAAAAAAAAATGTACATCTGAGCCTTGATGCTTAAGAAATGATTCCAGGTTTCCTGGTTCTTCCCGAGTTCCCAGAATATCCATCGCCGTCATCTAAACTTAGAAATGGAAATTCAGTTTCTCCTGTTCAAGAGTTAATCAGAATTCAAGGTGAGGCATACGCCCTGTAGCACCCAGTGCGAAATGTGCCTCGTCGTGAAAAGGTCGGCCTCAAAAACTAAGCCGATCCCCATTGCATTTCTTCTCATCGATGTGGTGTAGACGGGTGTCCGGAAGGTATTCTGAAGGCCAAGGAAAGGAGAGTACAATGAGATCTCTGGGGGAAACGTCTGATTGAGTGGCAGAGAGTTAAGCCTCTATTCCCACAGAGAGGATGACGAGACCAGCAAAGGACGCCTTTGACACGATGGGGACGGCCCGTCCGACACTAACCCACTCTGGATCCCATTGCCGGGAGGCCCTGTTTACACGGGCCCTCTGTGGCCATCCAGGAACCCACAAGGTGACGTGCCATCTCACTCCCCCAACAACCCCGCCAAGAATGCCATTAGAGATGGGATGACCCTATAGGGATAGACTATTCCGGTAAAAGCATTTAGTCTACAAAAGCAAAAACGAGTGGAAAATCCGTGAGGGGGAAGAGAGCTGGGAAAGGGGAGTAGCAGCCGCTGCGTCTAACCTGCAGTTTGAGACGGTGGGCTTCGATGGGGATTATCTTCAGAATAGGCAAGTCAACCACCAGCACCTTAGGCTGGCTCTTGATAAGGCAGCCTTTCTCCAGGTCCCAGTCGGCACCTTCTAGATAGAGCCCTGACACGAAGCATCCTGTTGATAATAGGAGAAAAAGACGGAGTTTAAACCGTGATAATACAGGACCATCTTTCCTGATCAGGTACACCGATCTAAGTTCTCCTGGTTGCGATGAAGAAGAGCCAAACTCGTCCATTCCTGCCTGTCCTCTGGGTCTCCGAACCGACGAGAAGAAATTAGATCATGTGAATTAAGTAAATAATATCCCTCCGGTTGGGTATGAGGAAGAACCTCCGGCTTTTCCTTCCCAAATCCTCATGAACTCTGTCATGGCTTTCCTAAATGACCGTCAAGCATTAAATACAGATTGAAGCTATGCACTAGCTGTGGTGCTGCACAGCACAGTGGTTCAAGCCCGGCTTTTCTGCCTCCTTCCGGGATGATGAAGAAGGGGCCTTGCCCAGGGGCCGGAGCCATCTCTCTCGGAACCTTCTCACATGAGCTGGCCCAAGGCAGCCAGCGGGAGGGCTTCCCTGCCATCGGTTCTGTCTCGCTACAAAATGCCAGCATGTGAGCTGTGGAACAAGTATTAAGCCCTTTCCCAGTTTTCCAATTGTTCCTTCCCCTTTGGACTGGATCATCCAGGGCTGCTGGGGAGCTCCCCCTGGGCCTGGTAGCACTCATTGTGACTCGTCTTGAGCCAGACCCAGCAAGAGGGTCCGGGCAGGCCAGGGGCCTACAAAGGATTCCCGGCCTGGAGCCGACCATACCTTGCCCTGCTCGTTCCGTCACCTCGTCTGCATCTTGGAACTTTGTCACTTGGGTAAACAAGGTGGAGCGATCCAAGGGCCAACCGTTCTTCCGGCAGGTGGCCTGCACCAGCGCTGTGAGGTAGGACTCGGGGATGTGCAGCCCTGACAGCCACATCACATTGGGGTCACTCTCTAAAACCTGGAGAGAAAGAGAAAACGGTGTCCCCGTCACCTCGATCCCGACCTACGATGTCCAGCACCAGGATGAAGCCCGTGACGCTTCTCTGCTACCTCCAAGGGGAGAACCTCTAGATGGCACGACAAGTAAGCTTCAACCAAAGGGGGGGGGGCTATCCTTTTTTTTTTTTTTTTTTTTTTTTTAATTTAAACCCTTACCTTCCATCTTAGAATCCATACTGTGTATTGGTTCTAAGGCAGAATAGCAGTAAGGGTAGGCAATGGGGGTAAGTGACTTGCCCAGGGTCACACAGCTGGGAAGTGTCTGAGGCCAGATATGAACCCAGGATCTCCTGTCTCCAGTCCTTCCTCTTAATCCATTGTGTTCACCCAGCTGCCCCCAGGAGGGCTATTCTTGAAGGATGGCGGCTTCTGTTTCAGAGGAAAACCTGAAGCCAGTGAAATCCTCCTTACCCAAAACTTACCCAAGTCGTGTACTGAGCAAACCTCCGCAAGAAGTACAACATCCAGTTTCCGAGGGTCTTCAAGGTGTCGGGGGCAAGTTTTCTCCAGATGCCAGGGATGTTCCCAATAAAAAGGGCCCGGGCCACGTCGTCCAGCTCGTTGCTCATCCCAACCTCCCCAGCCAAGGCCTGTGGGCAGAATGGACAGAGATGAAGCACGGGCGGCCGGCCCAGACCTTACGAGCATCCTCCCCCCTCCTGCCTCGCTTACGCGCTGGAGTTCAGCCAAAGATTTCATCATCCGGATGGTGAGTTTGTTAAAACGCTCCAGTTCTTGCAGCAAGACCACGGTGGTGGGAGAGATGCCCAGGCCCAGGTGTTTACGGATACTGTCCAAGTCAAACACTTTGGGCATCTTGTTCTCGATGTCCTGGGCCACCTGGGCGATGTAATCTTCCCGGCTGATGCCAGTGCCGGACTCCCCTGAAACAAGAAGGCTCCTGAGCGAGGCTCCATCCGAGGCGCCCCTTCTTCTCAGAGGCAAGGGGAAGGGGAAGGAGAGAAGACTGCCGTCCCCCCGAGGTGGACAACAGCCATTCTGTGGGCAGAGTGTCCCAGCCCACGGAGCTCACCTGTCTGCGGCTGCAGCTCCAGCAGGTGGGACCACATGTCTCGAGCGGCCTGAGTGTAATAGCCAATCTCGGCGTTTGAATGGAGCCCAAACACCTCTGGCGTGTTGGCAAGCGGAAGGGCCTCTATTGCTTCTGTAACAGAAAGAGCTGAATCAGAGATCCCCAGGCTCCCTCCGGGCAGAAGCCCCTGGAGCAAGAGAGCCCTGCTAGGGACTCCAGAGCCCACCATGCCCATCCCCATCATGGGGGCACCGACAGCAATGAAACCACCATTCAGAAAACGCACCAGGTGTGCAAAGGGCCTCATTATAGGTAACATCTCATCAGTTCTTTTTTGGAGGGAAGGGAGAAGCCCACCCCCATCTCACCCAGGCTGGAAACACATCAGACCCCCACAAATCCAACCCCACCAATGACTCTAGACAAACTCTGACCTGCTCCATTTTCTTTCTTTTCTTTCTTTTTTTTTTTAATTCTTACCTTCTGTCTTAGAATCAATATTATGTGTTGGTTCTAAGGCCAAAGAGTGATAAGGGCTAGTCCAAAGGGGTTCAATGACTTGCCCAGGGTCATACAGCTAAGAAGTGTCTGAGGCCAAATTCAAACCCGTCTCTGGACCTGGCTCTTCATCCACTGAGCCAGCCACCAGGGTCACATTGGTGGAAGAAGCCATTTAGGGGTAGCTAGGAGCCAGGGGCCACCCACCTGCCCCCACCTGCTCCATTTTTGATCTGGCCAGGTTGTTGCCTTCTTAGACAACCTGGTGGTCCCAAAAGCTCATTCTATGGGTACATTCCACTTGGCGTGAGTCCTCAGTCAGCTTCAGCTCTCCTGTAACTCAGAACTCCCCACCTGGAGCTTGCCACCAGCCTCAGCCTTCCCACCACCTGGGGCTACAGGCAGGCATGCACCGTCACACCTGGGCATGGTCCTTTTAAACAAGGATGTCTCCTCATCCCAATGGGCTATTTCCTGGGGATGCTGTTGGAAGAGAGTCAACAGGATGCTGCTCATTGCAAAACTATTCCTCTCACAGAAAGCTGCTTTTCTACCTCATCACAAGAGGATGCCAAATGTATGCCATGTGCTACAGCTTGGAAGGGTCAGTCTGGTCTTTGAAAGGAAAGTGACTGACTAAACAACACATCCAAGAAAAACCCAAGTAGAAAAAAAAGACCTGAGAATTGCTGCAGAAATAGAAGTCACCAAAACCTATTTTCTTGAAAGAATTAGTTATAATTAGCTGTATGACCCTGGGCAAGTCACTTGACCCTCACTGCCTAGCCCTTACCACTCTACTTCCTTGGAACCAATACACAGTATTGATTCTAAGGGGGAAGGTGAGGGTTAAAAAAAAAAACTAGTTACATTTTCCAGTATCTGAACACTCACCTACAAAACTTTCCTTATTGTCACCCATTGGGATTTTGTAATCGACATCCTTATTTTTGAAGAAGTGGAATGGCTGGAAGGTATCGAAGATGAAATCCCCCAGATACTCATCCATGTAGATGGTCAGGATACGCCGGTCAAAGCTATCGATAGCCCGGCCCCCGTACATGACCTAGACACAAGGCAGAATCCACCTGAATGCCCAGCTGGGGACATCTGGCTGGACCGGCATAATAAGTGGGAACAGGACAGAGATTAAAAAAAAAACAAAACAGAACAAAACAAAGACCACCTGCCTCCAAAGCAGAGTTTCTTGATCTATGTGACTCGTGCACAGTCAGCAGGGGATAGAGGCGAGCCTCAAGCCTAGCAGGTCTTTGGCAGCCCATACATACAGGTAGGGTGTGGCCATCCTCTGTGGCAGCATGGTGTAATAGGAGGAATTGCAGGACCTCCCCTTCCCCCTTTGGGTCTCCACTTGGAATGAGAATCCGTGGGAAGAGGGAGAGCCAGGCTAGAGCTTGGGCCAATCCTGCAGGGTTGGCTCAGGCACTTCTTTGGCATTTGGCCCCACTTAGGAGGCTGTCTTGCCCTTCACTCTCTGACCCTACAAGGCACGAGTCCACTGACTTACCTCTCCAATGAGATACTTGAGACTCCCCCAAGGGATCTTGTTGTCATTTTGCTGGAAGGCTTTTGTCAAATATGTGTTCAAGATTTCCATGCAGACCTAGAGTTAGAAGTCAAGGGGTAAAGACCAATGGAGTTCTTGCTTCTCCAGAAACCCAGCCTCCCACTCTCTTCTAGAAGTAAGGGCCCTAGAAACACAGACTCCCATCCAATCTAGCCTTGAAATACAAAGGGAGCCACCCTGTTTAAAGAAGCCAGTTAGAGGTAGTTAGGTGGCTCAGTGGATTCAGAGCCAAGCCTAGAGATGGGAGGTCCTGGGTTCATCTGGTCTCAGATACTTCCTGGTTGTGTGACCCCCCTGGGTAAGTCACTTAACCTCCATTGCCTAGCTTCCAAGATAGGGAAGGAAGGAAGGAAGGAAGGAAGGAAGGAAGGAAGGAAGGAAGGAAGGAAGGAAGGAAGGAAGGAAGGAAGGAAGGAAGGAAGGAAGGAAGGGANTAGCATGAATGAAACAGCCCGGATAAAGCACTCTGAGCTGATGGGAGTTGGGGTGGGGTGGAGAAGCCTTTGGTAAGGATCGAAAGACTGGCTCTTGTTGCTGACTTAGGGTCCACTCTGGGACCATGGGCAGGGCTTGTGAGCAGCAGCTCTGGCCCTTTGCTAAAGGACACATGAAGGCCAGTTGGGCAAGGGGCCAGAGCACAGGTTCCCCCACTCACCTCCAGCCACGTACATGCTCCACAGATGGCTGGCCTTTTAAAACAGGGAGAAAAAAAACACAATTTCTCATCTGTATGGCCACAGGCAATATAAGGGTTGCATTTTTTTTTTAACCTTCACCTTCCATCTTAGGATCAATACTGTGTATTGGCTCCAAGGCAGAAGAGTGGTAAGGGTGGGCAATGGGGGTCAAGTGACTTGCCCAGGGTCACACAGCTGGGAAGTGTCTGAGGTCAGATTTGAACCCAGGACCTCCCATCTCCAGGCCTGGCTCTCAATTCACTGAGCTACCCAGCTGCCCTCTATGAGTTTCATTCTGATAAAAGTATTTGACCATTCAAAGAGGCATCTTCCAAGGTCCAGTTTAAAAGGTCTCATACAGAGGACTCAAAAAGATGCCTCAAAATGATCTCTACTAGCCCGTCCATTTTAGAGAAGAAAACCCCAACATGGAGAGAGGTAGACTAACTGCCCCCAGGTAACAGCCTGAGCCAATAGAAAGACTCAGAATGAAAGCCCCTTCTCTCCCTTTCCAGGCAAGCATCCTCCTTCCTCCCTGCTGAGCCATCTGTCCTGGTGGACACTCAGTTGTAGATGGCAACAAGGACGGAATGGATGGAAGGAAGGGCAGAAGACAGCCGGGTCCATGTTGCCCAGCCCTGTACCTTTAAGGATTTCTGCAGGATTCCAATCGGGAAGCCTTTAGTGGGGTCAGTGGTGAGCCACAGGCGGAAGTCTGGGTGGGACTTCGTGATTCTCTCCAGAGACTTCTCCAGGTCCTTTAGCCATTTGACAAGAAGATGGCAGTTCTGTAGCATCAGCCACTGCCCCCGGGCCACAGCAGTCTCCAGCAGCAGCAATGCCACCTGCACCAATCATACACCAAAAGGGTTATAAGCCAGTGGCCTCAGAGAGGGCCAAGTCCAACCCTCTCCTTTCACAGAGGAGCAGAGAGATGAAGTGACTTACCCAGTCACACAGCTAGTAAGGGTCAGAGGAAGGAGTAGAAAATCATGACTCTATAAGCATTGTGGGAAAGGCAGCCTGGCAGCTGGATTCAAGTCCTGCCCCTATCATATCCCAGTGGTATAACCAAGGTAAGTCACCAAAGCTGGCCATCCCTCTCCTCCCCAGCGGTCTAAGACTAATCATTATGGATGAGCCTCTTCCGAGATGCTGAAGGGTGCCTCCATACCAGAAGTTCTTTTTACTTCTCAAATCATCAGTCCAGTTAGACCAAAACCCAACACCCCACCCTTGAATCTCTCGGACCCAGCACTTGAACCAGCATAAAAAATCCAGATGATACTTGTCCAGGGGGTTGATTCCAACTTCAGCACATGATCACAGGGAGGATTCCCTTTTCTACATGGAATTGCAATAGGCTAACGCCAGCTTGCAGTCCTACAGGGGCTCCTACAGGGGCTCCCACAGAAGCCACACAACTATGCCCAGGGTAAACCCGAGCACATGTAAAAAGTGGATTTGGGAAATGTATAAAACTACATTTCCCGTGATCCAACATGGTCCAACTGATTTCCGTCTCCGCAGGGGAGAGCTTAAATCTCGTGGGTTAGGAGGGAGTGGTCTCTTTTGCGAGTAGGCGCTTCCAGGAAACAGGAGACAGAATGGAGGCAGCGGCAGTTTTGAATGCTTACAAGCGCGTGGTCTAATGATTTTATCTATCAACATGGCTTTAATTAAAATACTAATTTATATATTTATAGCAGCCTTTATCATTTTTCATATTAACACACATTATCACCATAAGGGCAAAATTCTGCTCCCTGGTGACCGGGCTGAGGGTACGGAGGCTGCTCTCTATTTCAGAAGGCCCAGAATGCACATCCCACTCATCACAGTAACCTTTCTCAGCAGCAAAAAGGGGAATTTCCAAGGTCCCTCCTTTCTCACAGTGGTTTCCGAAGACAACATCTACTTGCCTGGCACATGGAATTGTGCTGGGCTTTGACTCTGTGGGGTTCTTGTTTCCTTGGTCAGAATTTGACTTTCATTGTAGCTGAATCTATGGAATAGGCAGACAGAAAAGGGGCCTCGTGGAAAATGCTAGAATATTGAGGCGCCACTCCCTAGAGACCAAAATGTAACTCATTTTCATGAGACCATCTACAGGGAAAACTGTCCTTGGGTTAAGGTCTGATGGTAAATACCAATACATAGAAGCAACACCAGCTCCCCAGATACCAAGACTGCTCCTGCACAGACACACAGACACACACACACACACACACACACACACACACACACACACACACACACACACACACACAGAGTTTAGTTTAGGAGCTAAACTTCCCAGAATAAATTACCTTTTCCTGCCCTTGACCCATTGCAAGGAATTTGAGGCGATTCCCTCCAAAGCCACATCTGTCGGCTAATTTCATAAGATCACTAGCAGGGTCAGAGCCGGGACTCAGGATGAACACAATAGGTGAATTTGGAGTGCTCTGTTCAAAAATAGCTTCGAAGCTGATCATTGGAGGTTGGACATACCTAGGCAGGAGAAAGAGTACAAGCGGAGGAAATTTAATTAGCTGATGGTCCTTTTTTTTTTTTTTTTTTTTTTTAAATCTTTACCTTCTGTCTTAGAATCCATATAAGTATTGATTCCAAGGCGGAAATATGATAAGGGCTAGGCAGTGGGGGTTAAGTGACTTGCCCAGGGTCACAGAGCCTAGAGGAAGTGTCTGAGGCCATATTTAAACCCAGAGCTCCTCCTTCCCTTAGACTAGCTCTCATTCCACAGAACCACCTCACTAGCCTCTAACTCAGGGGTTGGCAACCTATGGCTCTCGAGCCATATCTGGCTCTTTTGAGGGCCAAATATGGCTTTCTGCAGGAGCCATAAAGTCCATTTTTTTTCAGGCGCTGTTACAGGAGCGGCACTGTGAGCACTGTACGGCTCTCACGAAATGACATTTTAAAAAATGTGGTGTTTGTGGCTCTCACAGCCAAAAAGGTTGCCGACCCCTGGGCTAACTGATGATCCTTGAAATTGGGAACATGAATTCAATGTCGACAGCTTTCTTGGAGATGAGAGATCTCCAGATTCAAAGTATACTATTCATGATCTGTCAAGCCAACAGATGAAATAGGGAGGGAAATGTCAAAGTGAAGGAAGACACTAAATGAAACCAAGGAAGGCCCTGGGACAGTCTAGATCACTGGTAATTCAGTCATGATGATGGGGCTTCATCAGCTCAGAGAATGCTGCTTTCCCTTCCTGTGAGACATGCATAGACCAGTATCTGCATGGAAAGCCTTTAACAAAATCCTCCTCTGATACCCATCCTGGTGGGACATGACCCTGGTGGCTTCTGGAAGTTCTAACTGAGCAACACCAGTACCAGAAGGCACAGAATGTATTTCTGCGATCCAAGGTCCACATTGACCAAGGGGATGGCCACCAGGTGGTCATTTTCATTATCTTAGGAGTTCATAAAAATCACCTATGAAGTCATGGAGGGGCTGCAGAGGGCCCTGATGAAACAGGAATCCACAGACATTCTAACTGACCTCATACTTCTCCCCACTCCAGGCCATCCACCATGAAGCTTCTAAAGTCATACGCCTGTGGGGCAGCTGGGTGGCTCAGTGGATTGAGAATCAGACCTAGAGACGGGAGGTCCTAGGCTCACATATGGCCTCAGACACTTCCTAGCTGTGTGACCCTGGGCAAGTCACTTGACCCCCATTGCCTAGCCCTTACACCCTTCTGCCCTGGAACCAATACACAGAATTGATTCTAAGACAGAAGGTAAGATTTAAAAAATAAGTAAAGTCATACACTTTATGTATGCACAGGAGCATGACCCTCTCTTGTTCAAGGCTCCCCATTGGCTCTAAGATAAAATACAAAGTCTTCTGTTGGGCACTGGAAACCCTTCCCAATCTGACTCCAGCCTCTTTCCATATTACTCCCTCCATTTATTTAATCTACAGTCTAGCCAAACGGCCTTGTTGCTGCTCCACACACATTTCCATCTGTTGCCACATATTTGTACCAGCTGTTCTCCATGCCCAGAATGTATTCCCCTTTAAAAAAAATGTTTTAAACTCTAATCCTCTGTCTTAGAATAGAAAGTGAGTATCAGTCCCAAGGCAGAAGAGCACTAAGGGCTAGGCAATGGGGTTGTTAAGTGACTTGCCCAGGGTCACACAGCTAGGAAGTATCTCAAGCCAAATTTGAATTCAATACCTCCTGTCACCAGGCCTGGCTCTCTATCCACTAAGCAACCTAGCTGCTGCCTTTTTTTTATTTGTTTCTCATTCCCTCCTTAAAAGCTCAGCTCCAGCACCACCTCTTCTATATGAAAGCTGTCTTAATTTTCCTACTTTCTAGTGACTCTCCCTGACCCACTCCCTACTCTGACCCAAATAACCATATATGTATTCTATATCTACATGTGTGTATGTGTCGTTTCCCTCGACAGGATGTAAATTCCTTGAGGAAAGGGATGGCTTTTTTTGTTGCTTTTTTGTTGCTTGATAAAATTAGAGGGCACCAAAGTATTAAAGTATCAGAGCAGCTGGGTGGCTCGGTGGATTGAGAGTCCACCTGGAGACAGGAGATGCTGGGTTCAAATATTACTTCAGTATTTTCCTGGCTGCATGACCTTGGGCAAGTCACTTAACCCCCATTGTCTAGCCCTTACGACTCTTCTGCCTTGGAACCAGGATACAGTATCGATTCTAAGAAGGAAGGTGAGGGTTGTTTTTTTGTTTGTTGTTTTTTTTAAGCTGCAGAGAAGTCAAGAACGATTCTTGAGAAAAGGCCGTCGGGCTTGGAGATGAAGACTGCTGTTCACTTTGGAGGCAGCAATCTCAGCTGAGTGATGGAGTCAATGCCAGAAGGCAGAGTCAAAAGAGAAAGGAGCAGTTGCACTAACTGTAAGTGGCCTCCTTAAGGCATTTAGCCCCCAAAAGGGAGAAACATGAGACAATAGCTAGCGAGGATGGATGGACCAATGAGGATTTCTTGAGGATGAAGGAGACGTGGACGTGTTTGTTGGCAGCAGAGGAAAGCCAGTAGAGAGGGAACAATTGAAAATGAGGACAGGTAAGTGATGTGGTCCATTTGGCAACAGACCTGGAGTCAGGAAGATCTGAGTTCAAATCCATTCCTCAGACATTTACTAGCTGCATAACCCTGTGCAGGTAACCTCTGCCTGCCTCAGTTTCTTCATTTAAAATGGGGTTTTTATTATTAGCACCAGCTGCTAGTGCCCTCCCTCCTTCCCAAAACTACCTCGTATCCATTTTGTGGATGTTATGTCTATATTGTTTTGCCCAACAGATTGTAACCTCCTGGAGGGTAGACTTTTATCTCTTTACCCCCAGTGGCCAGCACAGGGCCTGCATATAGGCAATGCCTAATGAACACTGGTTGGTGAACTGACTGAGTCAGGATTATCCTTTCTAAAAAAAAAAAAAAAAAACCCTTTACCTTCCATCTTAGAATCAATACTAGGTATTGGTTCCGAGGCAGAAGAGTGGTAAAGGCTAGGCAATGGGGGTCACACTGCTGGGAAGTATCTGAGGCCAGATTTGAACCCAGGACCTCCCGTCTCTGGGCCTGGCTCTCAATCTACTGAGCCACCCAGCTGCCCCCCCTCCTCCCCCCATGGATGATCACTTTTGCAACACGGTGGAGATGGATTGGAAGAGCTAGAGAATGGAGGCTAGTTGAGGCTAGAGACAATGGAGACCTTAAAGATGTGACCGTCTCTCTAACTGGGATCGTCAGTTAGCTCTCTTCCTGTTACTGATGTTCATAGGCTTTCCGATTAGGCTCTCATCTGTCTCACATAACCTCCTGACCATCCCATCCTCTGTTCTGAGGTGGGCGGTGCACGTGGGTGCTATGGATATGTCTTTTGTAGTCCTGCCACTCTCTCCAGCTTCACCAAACACTTGCTGTGACTCCCAAGGTAGACAACTTAGCCACAGGGAGATCCTCTCACTCACTTCTCCCCCATGGTCACAGTCACGTAGTCAGTCACCGCCCGATAGACTCGGTCCACTCGGAAACATCGCAGAATAAGCAGCTTCTGGAAATCGGTCACGCGAGTATCATAGCCCAAGGGGAATGGAAACTGTTCCAGTGAATCCAGGTCATACCACTGCAGGGAAAATGGCAGAAGTGATCAGCTCAGAAAGGATATGAACCTAGTTGGGATGGGATGGTTTCTGCTTCCCTTCCCATCACCCGGCCACACAGTTTAAAGTTTAGCTCAAAAGAAATTTAATTTAGCAAAGGTCAAAGATTTCCAGATTATACGGAGACGTTAATAGGGTGACAGGGGTGAGATGCAGAGATTAGATCGGTTCATTTACCTAAAAACCCAGAAAAGTATGCTGGTCTAGAAAGGGCTAGGCCAGTGGTTCCCAAACTTTTTTGGCCTACCGCCCCCTTTCCAGAAAAAAATATTACTTAACACCCTGGAAATTATGAAACTATTTATTGAACTCAGAATAGAATGTAATACAAAAAAAGTGTGGCCATCACTGCTTTCCTGGATCGCTGCAGCACCCACAAGGGGGCAGTGGCACCCACTTTGGGAATCACTGATCTAGACTTTTAAGGTTTAGGTTCTTAAAAAAAAAAAAAAAACATGACTTCCTGTCTTAGAATTAATACTAAGTAGTATCAGTTCCAAGGCAGAAGAGCAGTAAAGGTTAGTCAACTAGGTTAAGTGACTTGCCCAGGGATCACACAGCTAGAAAGTGTCTGAAGCCAGATTTGAATCCTGGACTCTAGGTCTCCAGGTCTGGCCACTGGGCCACCTAGCTGCCCCTTAAGGTTTAGGTTCTTAACCTTTCTTATGTCATGGACCCCTTGGGCAGTCTGGGAAAGCCTATGGACCTCTTCTCAGAATGATGTTTTTAAATGCAAAAAATAAAACAGATAGAATTATAGCCTGTTTTTAAAGAAACTAATAATACTTAAATACAGCTATGAATATTTAAATACCAAACAAGATCAAGTTTGTGGGCCCCAGGTTCAGAACCCCTGGCTTCGGCCCAAGTTATAGTTTAGGACTGGAAAACAATTAGGGGAAGACAGCAAGTGTGTGCAGACACATTCAGCTCTCACCGCTTTCCACACAGTATCCTCTTTCTCTAGGTCATCAGGAAGTTTCCCAAAGACATCTGGAAACTGCTCAGATAAAAGAATAATGTCTTCCCAGCCCTGATCAGCCAGCCAAGAGGAAGGCTTCTTTCGCTTGCTCTTCTCCAGGGAAATGTTTCCTGTTCACAACAAGAGAAGACAAGGGAACTTTCAATCTGCCAATGGAAAACAAGACCCTAAGGACAATACCCAGCTTAGGAGGGTGACTCCTAAATGGGAGTAAATGGGAGTTGAAAGAGAGCAGTTGCTATTGCTATCAGTTGACTCTAATCAGTTTGATTTTTGCCTGACATGATAAAACAACAGCGAAAGCCTCAACTTTCTTAGCTACAATCTCTTTAAAACTACCAAGTGAAAAGCCAAATTGTAAATCGAGCCCAGTCCAATTAGATTTAAGTTTTCAGTAGATTTTGTAATGTCTTCAAGAGAGATTTGGAAAGTGGGGAGAGAAATGTGAAACTGGGCAGACTTGTTACCTTTCAAAAAGAAGTCAAGTTCTTCCTGAGGGACCCTGCCATCTGCTTGCTCTATCTTGATCGTCATGTTAAAAGAAAAGAGCAGCTTGTGTCTTTCAAACAGCCCTGTTGTGAAAAGACCAGGGAAGATTAAGCACGCAGCCAATGCAAGTCAGTCAGGCAGCTGGTCCCTGGCTGTTAAAAACTCCTCACAAAATGCCCCCCCCCCCACACTCTCTACCATCCAGTTCCCCTAGACTGTTTGTTCTTCCAACAGGACATGCCCTCCCTCCTCCGTCCCAGGTCTGGACCATTCTTTTCTCCTCACCTCCCTCTTCCTGGCTTGCCTGACTTCCTTCAAATCCTTACCTTCCCAGGTCCCCCTAACTGGTAGTGCCTTCCCCTTCAGATCACCTGCCATCCATTCTATTTATAACTTACATTTACCTAGTTATTTACTTTAGAATGGGAGCTCCTTGACTCTTAAATTGGATGAGGAAAGGGAAGAGGGGGAGGAGGAAGTAAATGCTTGTTCAATGAAATATAAAATTTTTTTTAACCCTTAACTTCTGTGTATTGGCTCCTAGGTGGAAGAGTGGTAAGGGTGGGCAATGGGGGTCAAGTGACTTGCCCAGGGTCACACAGCTGGGAAGTGTCTGAGGTCGGATTTGAACCTAGGACCTGAATCTCTAGGCCTGACTCTCAATCCACTGAGCTACCCAGCTGCCCACTGAAATATAAAATTTTAAAGGTAGAAAGGTAATTTTAATTAAACCACCCTTCCCTTTTTTTTATCAGGTTTCTAGGCTGGGGGAAGAAGATAGAAATATATAATATATTTGTAGATAAAACAGAGAGATGTGAGTTAGATGTTAAAAAGGATTTGGAACAGACAGAATGACTGAACACCACTTAATGGATTGCTATCCTTTTGAAGAGCATTTTGAAAGGGAATGCTCCAGGGGATCTGTCCTTGGCCCTGGGCTGCTAAACCTCTTTATAAATTACTTGAATTTATATAAATGGTATTCTTATCAAATTGGCCGATAACATAAAGCTGAGAGGCATGACTAATTCATTGAATGGCAAAATAAAGACAGAAGAAAATGGGCTGAAACGACAAAGAAAATCAGAACTAAATACTATGTAATCATAATGAACAAATTTGGCCCTGAAGAGATAGATTATGAAAATGCACTTCCCTTCTTTGCAGAAGTGGGCAATCACAGGTTTGGAATATTGTTGATGCTGTCAGATTTGGTTGAGGTATTGTTTAGTTTTGCTAAACTGCCTTCCCTCACCCCATTCTTTTTCACTCTTTACTATATGGGATAGCCTTCTTGGTAGGGGTAGAAAGAAGGATATATTGAGAAATCCAAATCAACAAAAATGTTTAAAAGAAAAAATTGTACTGCATCTAGTGAATGGAATTTAATGGAAGAAATGTAAAGTCCCACGATTGGATTTAAGAAATCAATTGCACAAATATAGAATGAGGGAAATATGTCTAGATAACAGTTCTTGTGAAAAGGAACTGGGGACTGCAAAGTGTTAGATGAAGCAACAGTGTGACATGGAAATAATAATAATAATAATAATAATAATAATACAAATTTAGATTGCATTATGGGAGGAAACATCCAGAACAAGGGAAATGACAGCACTAATTAATTTACCTTTGATAGACTAGAACTAGAATTTGGGGAGGGTGCTGATATATATTCAGAAGATAGTGACAGACTTGGATATGCTATACCAAGATACCATTCTATAATACAATTAATTAAAGAAACTAGGGATTATAGTCTAGAGAAGAGATTTAAGGGAGAATGGAATAGTAAAAAGAGTGCTAAAACCTAGAATCATTTGACATCAGTTCAAAGTGCATTTTGACTCTGGGGAAATTGTTACCAATCTTCAGCTTTAGTTTCCTCAACTATAAAATGGTGGTAATAATATCTACACCAGTGCCTCCATAGGATTCTTGAGGAAAATACTGTGTAAGCCTTAAGGCACTACAGAAAAATGAATGATTACTAGGCTAGCTGACTTTAAGGAAAGACAGAGACAGAATCAGAGACAGAGACAGAGAGATTTCTACTTGAAATGAGAATCAATTTGCTAACAATTAGAGCTTTATGAAATGACAGTTTTCTGCCTCAGGAAGCAGGAAGTTCCTCTTCCTATAGGACACTAGATGAATATCACATAGTAAATATTCTTTTTCAGATAAGAAATGGATCAGATGGGCTCTGAGGTCCCTTCCAACTCTGAAAGTCTAGAATTCTGTCATTTTAATAGTCTTTCTCCTTTTAACCTGCATCATCAACCATAATCTCTCTGTTTTATAAATGCAAATTTTCGTAGGTAGGTTTCCCTAAAGTCAGGGATGTGATAGTCTGTGCTATGTATTATATTTAGATTATTACAATCTGTGTGACTCAGACAAGCTCCTTATATTCGATAATCATTACTGAAGACCTACGATGCCCACTAAACTGAGGACACATATTCATCTTATTACAGACTCATGCCCACCTGTGCAGCCATAGTTATAGATATTGAAAGTGAGGGTGTCCATGATGTGTTTTAATCTCCTTGGAAGAAAAGAATCAGGCACTGATTTCTTAAGTGAGAAAACAAAGACATCTAAGAAGGCAGACAATGAATACTGATACATGGTGTTAACAAGTGCCATTTCGGATAAAACAAAGAACAAGATGGCACCCCTCTTGGCAGCCGGCCGGTAACCATCTCGTAGTCGGTCAATGTCTACTGCTGTCTTTTCAGCCAGTTTAAGTTTCTCTGACACCTAGAAGAAAGGTCTGCGTTAGAACATGGTTTTGGGGTTGTTTTTCATATAAAGGAAACATAATCATGATAGTGCAATTTTGTGATGAGCTGAAAAATTAGAGGGGAAAGAAAAACAAGACATCAGTATGATGCTTGCAAATAATTGAAAGAAGTATGCTGGGCCAATGAGATTCAGAAGGCTGGGTCATCCTTCTGCAAAGGCTCCAGGGTGCAAGTCCATCATTTGTCTGCAATTTTGGTCTCTAGACATAGATTTGAGTGCAGTGGCTCTCCCATTTTAGCTGCTTCTTCCTCCTCCCTGTCTATCATTCTCTTCCCTTTAAGAAGACCAGCCTTCCCTTACCTCAGTAGCTTTCATCTTTGTCTCCTCAAGGGTTTGTACCAAGTCCACATTATCCAACATGTTGCCTGTGGAGGTTGCCAGTTCTCGGAGGAGGGAATCTTCCAAATCTTTGAGTAAGTTTTTGTTTTCACTCGTCTCCTGGATGAGATGTTCTCTTTGTTCCTCGAGTTCTCTTCTCTCATAGGCCACAATGACACTGAGTAGCTGATCCTCCAGGCCTTTCAATGTGACTATGGAAAGGAAATGACCTTACTTTCAGGACTTTTCTAATATACTGCAGATTGTTTTCTATTTTTTTTCTCATCACATAGTACAAACTGGGAAGAGCAGAGCATCCTACTAGATGCTGGGGATCCAAAGCCAAAAGGGCAATACAGTCCCTGTCCTAAAGGAATATATATATGCATATATATATATATATATATTCTATTGGAGCATACAACACAAGGACACATAAGAAAAAGAAAGAAAGAAAGAAAGAAAGAAAGAAAGAAAGAAAGAAAGAAAGAA
>NC_058130.1:751472928-751493338 GCF_016433145.1 Gracilinanus agilis
GAGAGGGAGAGAAGGAGAGAGAGAGAGAGAGAGAGAGAGAGAGAGAGAGAGAGAGAGAGAGAGAGAGAGAGAGAGAGAGGGAGGGGGAGAGACAGAGACAGAGAGACAGAGAGAGAGACAGAGAGACAGAGAGACAGAGAGACAGAGAGTCAGAGAGACAGAGAGAGATTGAAAAAGAGAGAATATGAGGGAGGGACCAGAAAGAGAATAAGGTATAAGAAGGCTGAAAATCTTCCCATCCTTGAGTAAGGACTAACTCCTGGCCTAGAAGATTTTAAATTTAAAATAATTTCATGCTGGGTATGATCCAAGCCAGTGATTCCCAAAGTGGGCGCCACTGCCCCCGGTGGGTGCTGCAGTGATCCAGGGAAGCGGTGATGGCCACAGGTGCATTTATCTTTCCTATTAATTGCTATTAAAATTAAAAAAAAAAATTTCCAGGGGGCTAAGTAATATTTTTTCTGGAAAGGGGGCAGGAGGCCAAAAAAGTTTGGGAACCACTGATCCAAGCCAATAAAACAGAAGAGTTCTTAATATCGTGAGCCCTACCCTGAGGTTATTTCTTTCTTCTTTTCTCTTTACCCAGTTTAGGGCTTGTTGCTGGGGATCAATACACAAAGGAAAACGACTGGCTCGAGTGGTAAGGATACCATTCTGAACAGAGAGCTCATCAGGAGGCAGGCCTTGAGAGCCCCACCTAGGAATCAAAACAACAGAAAATTAATGCCATATCCAAGGCTTCCTTTATGATTGTATTTGTATTGCTACAAATTGCTACAGAAGAGTCTAAAAGCCAAAGACTGAGAGAGAAGAAATGATAATGGTTCTTGAGGAAGAGACCAATAGATCTTGTTCCAAGTATCGGAAAAAAATATGTTTGCTCTCTCCCTACTCTAGGGCTTTGGAGGCTTGGCCTCTGTTTTCATATTAAATTCAGTCCCCTGCCCAAGCCTTCCTTCTTACAACACCTCCATACAAGAGGACCACCCCCACTGCTGTCCTCTCCCGAGCCTCGTGTCACTAAATAATACCATTGCCCTGTTGGCTTTCGAGTGTCACTTACCTACTAATCTCCACATCATCTGTGAGCAGGCTTTCTAATCGAAAAGGCTGGCTCAGGGGAACTTCCCGTTCCAGTAAATCTCCTTGCCACACAATATTCACCATCTCATCTCGAAACTCCCAGGTGAAGGCCCCTTCATAGCTCAGGAAAGCAGAGCAAAGCAGACAGTCCCCCAACAACTTGAATCTTCGGTGCATCAACTCTTCTAAATCAGCCAGCCATCTGATGGGGAAGAGACAGTTACCCCAGTTCAATCCAAAATGGAGAGAAACTTGACATGATTCACAACCTTCTCCCAGGAGGGATAGAAATCTATCTGCCAAAGTTTCCAAATCGACCATTTCTTCAGGCTAGCAGAGACATATTATCATATGAGTAACTGGCGACCATTAGCAAAATGGACATGTGCAAAAGCACGGCCATGGGACAATCCTGTCACTACATTTTAGAATGTACAGATTCTAGCTTTAATCACTGTCCTCTTAAGCCACAAAGGACTTCACTTTATCACACTGTTGGCGATGGTTTCTGACTTCCACAACCAGCAGCATAAGACTTGGAGCCACCAAATCCCCAAAGGTCAAAGGTGCTTTAGGGATCTGTCATCTGTGTCTAGTCCTTCCCTAGTCCCACAGCTGCTTTGGGTTCTTTGTACTTGACAGGAGAAAAAGTCTGTTTACAAAAGGCCTTTGCCTGCCTTAGAGGCATAGAAAAGAAGCCAAGCCTGCTCAGGATGAGAGCCTAGCTGTGAGAGCCATTTTACAATGGCCAGCAGCCCAGTTCAAACCACTGGCCTTAAATTGGAACATTAATGCACTGCTGGTGGAGTTGTGAACTGATCCAACCATTCTGGATGGCAATTTGGAACTATGCTCAAAGGGCTATAAAAGAATGCCTGCCCTTTGATCCAGCCATACCATTGCTGGGTTTGTACCCCAAAGAGATCATTGATAAACCGACTTTATGAAAATATTTATAGCTGCTCTTTTTGTGGTGACAAAAAACTGGAAAATGAAGGAATGCCCTTCAATTGGGGAATGGCTAAACAAATTGTGGTATATGTTGGTGATGGAATACTATTGTGCTCAAAGGAATAATAAACTGGAGGAATTCCATGTGAACTGGAAAGACCTCCAGGAACTGATGCAGAGTGAAAGGAGCAGAGCCAGAAGAACATTGTACACAGAGACTGATGTATTATGGTAAAATCGAATGTAATGGACTTCTATACTGGCAGCAATGCAATGACCCAGGACAATTCTGAGGGATTTATGGTAAAGAATGCTACCCACATTCAGAGGAAGAACTACAGGAGAGGAAACACAGAAGAAAAGCAACTGCTTGAACACGTGGGTTGAGGTAGACAATGATGGGGGACGCAGACTCGAAACTACCACACCAATGCAACTATCAACAATTTGGAAATAGGTCTTGATCAATAACACATGTTAAAACCAGTGGAAATGTGCATCGGCTATGGGGGGGAGGGAGGTCAGGGGGTGAAGGGGAAAGTAAGAGCATAAATCATGTAACCATGTTAATTTTTCTAAAAAATAAATATTAATAAATGTTAAAAAAATAAAATCTTGATAGATCTGTAAAAAAAAAAAAAAAAAACACTGGCCTTCTGGCTCCAACATAAGAAACTCTTCCTGATTTCTTTCCACAAAACTAAGCTGACCTCACGTTTTCTGAGCCCAAGCCGGAGATCAACTTGTCAGCAGCAATCAGCCGCCTTTCCATGATCTCGGCTTCTTCTTGGAGCTGTTGCTTTTCCAGTATGGCTGCCTCATATTTGGCTCCCAAAGCTTCTAGTTCAGCCTGAAGTGTGGCCAGCTCATTCTGAATTCTTTCCAGTTCTCTTTTACTGAGGAAAAAGTTCCGTTCCAGCCTTGCCACCTGTATTTTAAGGAGAGTGGACACAATGTCTGAGAAACTAAATTATGGAGTGGGAAGTGGAGATTGGTGAAGGGAGGGGATGGGAGAAGATATGTGGGTGCCTCTCTACATATGGGGTTCAACCTCTCTTTCTCCCTACATATATAAACATATATACACACACATATATGTGTGTATGTATTTATATCACATTTCCATGTGTATCCATTGGGGTTACACTGGTGACTTCAAACATTAAGATGTGACTCCATGTGAACTGACCCAAACATTCTGGAAGAAAATTTGTAATTATGCAAAAAGGGCTTTAAAAGAATGCCTGCCTTTGATCCAACAATACCACTACCAGGTTTGTACCCCAAAGAGATAATAAAAAACGGTTGTACAAAAATATTCATAGCTGCGCTCTTTGTGGCAGCAAAAAATTGGAAGATGAGGCGCTGGCCCTCGATTGGGGAATGGCTGAACAAATTGTGGTATCTGCTGGTGATGGAATACGATTGTGCTATAAGGAATGATGAACTGCTTGATTTCTACAAGAACTGGAAAGACCTCCATGAACTGATGCAGAGTGAAATAAGCAGAACCAGGAGAACATTATACACAGTAACTACAATATTGTGGAATGATCAAAGGTAATAGCCTTTTCTACTAATAGCAATGCAAGGATCCAGGACAATCCTGAGAGACTTATGAGAAAGAACGCTATCCACATCGAGAGAAAGAACTGTGGGAGCAGAAATGTAGAAGAAAAGTATATGATTTATCACTTATTTATATAGGTATGTGATTTGGGGTTTTGATTTTAAAAGATTACTCTATTATAAAAATTAATAATATGGAAATAGGTATCAAGTGATAATACACATATAACCCAGTGGAATTGCTTGTCAGCTCTAGGAAGGAGGAAGGAAGAGGAAAGGGAGAGAACATGAATCATGTAACCATGGAAAATATTTTAAAATAAATTAGTTATTTTTTAAAAAAATTATGTGGCTCCAGGTTAAAAGTGCAGAAAAGGGCAAGAGTGACCTCACTGAGTTGCCTGTTTGTTTTTCAATCAGTGGAAACAATTAGCAGACTCTAATGTTCTGGGGTTATAAATTAAGATAAAACAATGCCTCACAACACATACAAGTAATCCTCTTCATTCTTGGTTTTTCAAATTAAAACTTAATATGCTTTAATGGAGCACTCATCTCAAACCTAATTTTCATTCTCTTCATATACAGAATTTGACAAAGGCCTTTTAAGAAGTCAGCTCTCTTCCTATCTCAAATTCATCTAAAAAGGAGTGTATTTCAGGGCCAGAATCTACAGTTGCTTGGAAGGTGTTTTGGTTTTTTTTTTTTAACCTTTTCCTTCTGTCTTAGAATCAATACTAAGTATCCATTCCAAGGCAGAAGAAGTCACTGAGGTTAAATGACTTACCCAGGGTCACACATCTAGGAAGACCCTGAGGTTAGATTTGAACCCAGAACTTCCCATCTCAGGCCTAGTGCTATACCCATTGAGCCACCTATCTGCCAGTTGGGAGGGATTTCTAATGCAGACCAACACAGAAAGGTATTGAGCACAAAAGATGCCAATTAAATCCAGGCTGTATTCAGGCCAATTTCCTTCTAGGGTTCACAAATGGGCAGTACCTTGTCTCTTTTGGGTTTGATTTCTTTAAAAACATCACAGTAGCCCATCACAGCTTCAACGAACTTCAGCATGCCCAATCCTGCTTTGCTTACAGCCTCCATTTCTTCAAAGGTTGTATTGAGATTCTTCAAGAGTGCTTTAAGATAAGATATGGAGATTTTCAGTCAGTGGGTCAGTTAATTTTAAGTGCCATTAAGTGCCTCCTCTGGGCCAGACAGTGTGCTAAGTGCTGGAGTTATCAAAAAGGACAAGAAACAGTCCTGCTCTCAAAGAGCTCACAAGCTAGTGGTGGGGAGTCCAACACAATCCAATACAGGAAAGATTAGAGGCAAGGAAGAAAGCACCAAGATGAAGAAGGGCTGGGAAAGACTTCTTGCCGAAGCCAAGATTTTAGCCACGACTTAAGGAAGTCAGGGCAGCCAGAAGGGAGGAGATTCAGGCATGAAGTCCGGCCGCTGCCAATGCCCAGAGTCAGGAGATAGAATGTCTCGTGTGAGCAATGCCAAGGGAGGAAGAGTACCTGGGAATGAGTAAGGTAAAAAAAAGACTGGAGAGGTAGGAGGGAGCCAGGAAATGAAGGGCTTTGAATGCCAACTGGAGCAATTTATGTTTGATCCTGGAGGTAGTAGGGAGCCCTTGGAGTTTACTGAGTGAGGGGGGTGACGTGGTCAGACCTTTAGGAAAATCACTTTCCCAGATGAGTGAAGGACAGCCTGAACTAGACTTGAGGCAGGCAGACCCTCACCCCACAGCAGCTATTGAAATAGTCCAAAAGTGAGGTGCTGGAGACCTGAACCAGCATGGGGGTGGTGCCAGAGGAGACAAGGGGGCATATTCAAGAGACACAGAAGTAAAATCAACAGGCCTTGGCAACAGATTGGATGCGGTAGGGGTGAGAGAGAGACAGACAGACAGAGAGACAGAGAGACAGAGAGAGAGACAGAGAGTGAGGATCCCAGGGTAACTCCTAGGTTGTGAGATTGAGGGAATGTGAGGATGGAGATAGCCTTGACAGTAATAGGACAATTCAGAAGGGGGAAGAGCCTGGGGGGGAGAGCAAAGATAATGAGTTCTTTTTTTTTTGAAGTCCCTTGGGATATACAATTTGAGAAAATGAGAAATGTGCCACTTTGGAAAAAGGGGGAGGACAGCTGGGTGGCTTAGTGGATAGAGAGCCAGGCCTAGAGATGGGAGGTCCTGGCTTCAAATCTGGCCTCAGACACTTCCTAGCTGTGTGACCCCCATTGTTTAGCCCTTATAGCTCTCCTACCTTGGAATCAATACTTAGTACTGATTCTAAAGCAGAAAATAAGGGTTGTTTTTTTTTTAAGGAAGGAAGGAAGGAAGAAAGGAAGAAAAGAAGGAAAGAAGGAAAAAAGAGAGGGAGAGGGGAAAGAAGGGAGGGAGAAAGGAAAGAAGGGAGGGAGCCAGGGAGGGAGAAAGAGAGAAACAGAGAGAGACAAGGAAACAAGATGGTTCAGGGCAAATTAAACACTTCCAATTCATTATTCTTTCACAAATGTGTCCATAAAATACAGATCCAACTATCTTGGATCTGGGGGACCCAGACATCCGTTTGTGAATATCAGAGAAACCTCTAGAAGGGTAAAGGCAAACTGACCTGAACTGAATTGGAGCCAAAGTCTCTTCTTCTTACTTGACCTTCAAGGTCTCTGTTGAGAGGCTCTGTCTGTACAAGTAGCCTGTGTCTTGTCACATCTGCCATTGCTGGCAGCCCTGAGATCTTTGGCCCAGATTTGCAACAGAGTCATCAGATTTGCTGGGAGAGAACCCCCGGTTACCATAGTTATCCTCTGATGGATCTTAATAGGAAAGGGTCCTCAGATAAAACCATCCCAAAGTTAGGCCTTGGAGCTCCCCTACAGTGGTCCTTACACATAACTGAAAACAACCAACATTAAAACAAGGGAGGATTTACTGTGGAGGGGATAAAACCAATGCCAAGAATTGGACGAGGACATCTTGGTACAAGGCAAGTGTACTGGAATGGAAGTCCTAGATCAAAGGACATAGGTGCAAATCTTGGTCCTGTTGCTACTACCCTTGTGACCCTGAATAAGTCACCGAGACCTGTCTGGGCCTCATTTCCCACCTCGGTTAAATAAAGGGGCTGGACTATCTGACCTACTGGATTCTTTCCAGTTCTAAACCTATATTGTATGATTCTATGAACTTAGAACAAAAATATCAGGATAGTTATATAATTACATTTGCTTTTCTCATAAATATAGATTATGATATAGCTATAGATACTGAGATATAGAAATAAAGATATCAGCATAGGTATAGATACAAATATATAGGTATGGGTATAGATGATATGGATATAGGCATAGATATAGGTATTGATATAAGTATAGATATATGGGTATAGATGCTATAGAGATAGATGACATAGAGAGAGGCATAGGTATAGGCATAGATAGAAGTAAAGATATAGATGATACAAATATAAATAAAGAGAGAGGAAATTGGTCTCTCAGAGGAATCACACATTCTCCCTCAGAATTCAGGCCGGATGGGTGTTTGGGTCCTCAGGAACCAATGCACCAAAGGGTTGGCTGTTCATTGGAAACTTGGGGCATTTACTCTCAACATCCATTTTTTAATGTGTCAGTATTAGCTTTGTGTAGGAGGAAGTCTACTTGTTAAAAGGCGAAGTCCTTTGACAGAAAGGATAAGCTTAAGAATAAAAACATCCATAAAACTCTGAGTAAAAAAGCTGTGTCCTGCCAGATGAAACTTGGGGTGACATCCAGCTTTCGTAGATGCCATTGAGAATGAGAGAATTGTGTTTTTTAAGGAGTCTCCAGTTCCCTTGCCAAAAGTCAAAGCTGTGGACCCTGTAAAAGAAAAGTCACTTCCTCCTTCTCAGTCATGGGTCATGCATGTCCTTCCCCGCCCCCCAGGGACCCCAGCAGTCTCTCTTTCCAAAGAGATCAAACCAACCTAAAATTGCATGGTTTTCTCTAGATTGAAACAAAGAGAGAAAGGTCCTCAGAAGCCCCAAAGAAAGCCGGAATAGTGTCCGCTTAAATGCGAGTGCCACTCTGATCATCTCTGCTTACCACGGATGTTTTTGACTTGGCTCTGGGTCACTGCATCAAAATCCATCTCCATGAGAGACCTCAGGAAATTTGGGTCAGACATCATGCCTTTGGCTGTCTTCCAGTTGAGTTCTTTGTAGCCCTTCATGATCAGAATACACTCGCAAACTGTCTGCACCTGCTTAGGAGGCTTCGCAAAAGACCTAGGAAAGAAAAAGACCAAAGAAATCAGTCGAACACAGCCATGGAATATTAATTAAGATGGGCTCGAGATAAGCATTAAAGACACCGATGTTAGCGGTGGGAGGTCAGAGGGAGCAGAGCTTGGAACTTGGGATCACAAGACCCCCTCGGTTTAAATTCCAGCTTAGATGCTTTCCAGATGAGTGACTATGCCTAAGTTATATAACCCATCTGAGCCTCATTTTCCACATCTGAAAATGGGGATAATAATATCTGTAGTAACTCCAACCAGGCCTGCCCTACCCTCAGAGTTCAACCCCTCTCCTTTCAAGGCTGAGCAAAGTGAGACTCCAGGCACTTAACTGAGATTAAGAGACTTGCCCAAGGGGCAGCTGGGTAGCTCAGTGGATTGAGAGTCAGTCCCAGAGACAGGAGGTCCTAGGTTCAAATCTGGCCTCAGATACTTCCCAGCTGTGTGACCCTGGGCCAGTCACTTGACCCCCATTGCCCACCCTTACCACTCTTCCACCAAGGAGCCGATACACAGAAGTTAAGGGTTTACAAAGAGAGAGAGAGAGAGAGAGAGAGAGAGAGAGAGAGAGAGAGAGAGAGAGACTTGTCCAAAGTCACACTTGGTAGTAAAGCATCAAAGGCAACATTTGAATTTAGGTCCCCCAATTCCAGAGTCTGCTTTTTCTACTTTGCCATGGCCATCTAGAAGGTCAGGTAAGGAGGCTACTTTACAGTACTTTATATATATAATATGATGCCCTAAGATCCTAAAATGTCAGAAATGAAGGTGAGAGAGAGAGAGAGAACACTTTTTTCTCTCCTCAATAATCAAAACACCAGAAAGTCTAGAGTTAGAGATGCAGGGAATCTGAGACAGCAACGGCAAAAGCAATCCCCTAAAATATCAAGGCACGAAGACAGAGCCGTTGCATCTGCTGTTCTACCACATCGTGCCATCTGATTCTTCGCATGGACAATACTGGGCCCCCAAATGAGCCCCTGGGGAGACTGGAGAAAAACTGGAGAGCTGAAATCAGGCACCATTCAGAGCCAATGGCCATGAAAGTATGTCTGGCCTCCTGCTGAATGAAGCCAAGGACACGGAAGTGAGCGTGTGCATTGCCTCATTTCTGAGACAAGGGGAACAATGCATGTTTTTTCCATTTAGGCACAGAATTTGAAGGTGGACAGGGATTCACCTTGGCAAAGGCTGAGCACAGCATTTGCTCATTTCTGGGGAGTGTCCCAAACTCTTACCTATCCAATTACCATTTACCAGGCTAATCCAAAAATCTTTTCTTCTTTAAACCTTTACCTTCCATCTTAGAATCAATATTGTGAATGATTCGAAGGCAGAAAAGCAGAAAAGGCTAGGCAATTGGGGTTAAGTGACTTGTCCAGGGTCACCCAGCTAAGAAGTATCTGAGACCAGATTTGAACCCAGGACCTCCCATCTCCAGCTCTGGCTCCCAATCCACTGAGCCACCCAGCTGCCTCCAAACATGTTTCTATTGAGAAACAACACAGACAGGATCCATTCTTAACTTTGACCTCTCTGCCCAGTAATGAGGACATTTTCATTTGCCCCTGGGGGAAGGAATAACTCCCCTAGGAAAAATTACTTTTTGCTACCAATAGCAACATCTCTGGAGAAGAGCTTTGCTTCCTGGACAAAGAAACTATGATATTAAATCAAATACTTCATTAATATAAAAGCAAGATTATTCGCCTTTAAAGAGGAGTCAGGCAACATCCAAAAAATAAGACAAACATGACATCAGTTTCCTCCAAAATCATTTCTAATAAGAACATAGACAGGAAAAATCATTGTATTGCGTATAACATAAGCATTAGAATCAGGCTGAACAAAGCCAAAACTTGGGTAACGAGTACATGAAAGGAGGCAGTGTGGTACAATGGAAAGAGCATGGCGCTGGAGTCAGAGGACTTGATTTTAAATCCTAATTCTGCTGCTCACTCTCTGGGGAGCACTGGCTGAGCCACTTACATAGACCTCAGTTTCCTCATCTGAAAAACAAAGATGACCTCTGAGGTCTATAGAAAAGATATGTAAGGTAATGGAGGCACCAGGGATATTATAATAAAACTAGATGATTGTGGGTACACACACTGGAGTTTATGAGAGACTAGACCTGGACATGGAGAACAGAACAGCCAAGCTGCTCCTAACTGACAGAGGGACAGTTGACCAACTGTCACCCTGGGCCAGAGGCTTTGAATCCACCAGGCAAGGTAACAGGATATAACTGGTTTTAATTATGAACAACAACAAGGTGGGATAGGGATGTCTACTCTAAAACCTTAAATCTAATGACAAAACCCACAGGGAAAGGGGAGGACTTTTTTCTACACTAACTTAGTGATCTAAACTGACAGGGCCTAAGGAGCTGTAATGGAGTCTCTGAGTGACTGCCTCAGTCTGGACCCGCCAGACTTGAGCAGCACCGCTAGGGGCTGATGTGGCTTTGGGATTCTCACTGCAATCCACTGATGATCTCTGGATGAAGAGCCAAGGTGGTCTCAGGTACCAAGTAGGGAGGGTTTGCTTGAAACGCTGTCCACCAGATCTCAAACTTCTCTTCTTCCCTTGGCACAGCACTGTTGATCTTGTCTCTTTGCTAGATGCCACCACCACACAGGATCCCAGGGGAAAAATCAGGATGCAGGGTGTTCTTTGCTCTGAGACCTCCCAGGCTGGCAACAGTTTTTGCCCACCACTAACGGAGTCCTCTCTCAGGGCACACACACTTCCTCCTCCTTCATTCTATCCTAGAATTCCCAGCTCCAGCTCCTTCCTGCTAGGTCAACCTTAATTCTTAATCAATAACTATCTAATCTTCCTCACAACAGGTCCCTTCCATCCCCTCCATGACTATGGAGGAAGAATATTGCTATCTTTGTCCAGCCTGTGCCTGACACGTTCCTCTTCCTCATTTCCACGTCTTAGACTTCTTGGCTTCCTTCAGGGCACTGCTTGAGCGCCATCTTGTACTGGAGGCATTTCTTGGCCCCCACAGAAGCTCAAACTCTCATTCCTGAAATTACTTTGTACTGTTCCATCTGTACTCTGTGTTTAGTTGTCTGTATGTGTACATGTTCTACAGCGTCCTCACCCTCTCCAGTAGAAGAACACGAGCTTCTTGAGGTCGTGGCCTGGTTTGCTTTTGTCTTTGTATTCCGCAGGCCTTCGATGGTGCTCACGTTAGAGAAGATGCCAAATGCCTGCCTGGTGCTGTGATTAGAGTCCTACAAATGATAACACCCTGGAAAGATGTCTAGGTGCGAGAGTCAAAAAGGAGAGAGGCGTCAGCAGGAAGGAAGAGCAGAAGGAACTTCAGGGACACTGCGGCCATGTTCTTTATTTGGACCTCATGAATGATGTGAGATGCATCTTCCAAAGTCCACAGATGAATGGGCACTGCAGAGGAAGAGCTCTGTAGCCTGCCTTTCTTCCTGTCTGGATGGCTCCTTTTACTCACCAACTTTACCTTCCATCTTAGAATCAGTACTTGGTGTATCGGTTCCAAGGCAGAAGGGCAGTAAGGGCTAGGCAATTGGGGTAAGTGACTTGCCCAGGATCACACAGCTAGGAAGTGTCTGAGGCTACATTTGAACCCAAGTCCTCTCAGCTCTAGGTCTGTCTCTCAATATACCTAGCTTCCCCCTAACCGGCTGATTTTTGATAACCACGAGCTTCATCTGGTAATCTCCCTTAGGAATTACTGACAGAGCACCTACTAGTTTGAACTTTCTTAGTGCCTCATTTACCACAGAGAAGAGAAAAAAGCATAGAGGGAGTCCATTCTACCTAATGATGTATAATTTCTGTTGTTGTTCTAGACCTTTGTGTGGAATTTCCATCAATTAATCAATCAACAGCCTTTATGAAGCACCAATACATGTTGTCTCCCCTAATTAGAGTATGAGCTCCCTGAGAGCAGGAACTCTCTCTCTCTTTTTCTATCTGTATCCCCAGCACTTAGTATAATGCTTGGCACATGATAAGTGCTTTAAAATGCTTTTCAAACAACTGCTTGATCACGTGAGTCGATGGGGATATGATTGGGGATGTAGACTCTAAGCCATCACCCCAATGCAAATACTAATAATATGGAAATAGGTCTTGATCAATGACACATGTAAAACCCAGTGGAATTGAGTGCTGGCTATGGGAGGGAGGTGCGAATAGGGGAGGGAAAGAACACGAATCATGGAACCATGGAAAAATATTCTTAGTTAATCAATAAAAAATTTTTAAGTGAAAATACTATTCATTCATTCATTCAGCTACTGTGCCATTGGCTTGGAAGACAATGACAGAAATCTCTGCCTTTAGGGAGTTGATGGGGAGCAGCTGGGTAGCCCAGAAGGTTGAGGACTGGGCCTGGAGTCAGGAAGACCCGAGCTCACCTGACAGCACCTAATTCAGGATTCTTGGGAAAACAAAGAGCTGCTTCAAGCTCTAAGAATCCATCCCCCTCCTCTTCAGGAAGAGCCTCACATTTGTTCTCTAGCTAGCAGAGTAAGGCAGTCCTTCTTGTGGAAGCACCAGGCGACACAGTAGAAGGTCTGGAACAATCTAAGTTCGAATCCAGTCCCAGATCTTGGGAAAGCCACTTACCCAATGATTGTCCCAGTTTCCTCAATTGTAAAAGAGGGATAATGATGGCACCTACCTCTCGGGATTGTTGTAAAGATCAAATGAGATATTTGTAAAACACTTTGCATAGTGTCTGGAAAAGAGATGGTCCTTAATAAATGCTTTGGGCAGCTAGGTGGCACAGTGAATAGAGCACTGGGTCTGGAGTCAGAAAGGCCTGAGTTCAAATCCGACCTCAGACACTGTGTGTTTTCCTGGGCAAGTCACTTAACCATGTTAGCCTCAGTTTCCTCATCTGTCAAATGAGCTGGAGAAGGAGAAGGCAAACCACTCCATTATCTTAGCCAAGAAAGACCCCAAATGGAACAATAAAGAATCAGACACAACAGAAAATCAGCTAAACAACAATAATAAATACCCATTTCCTTCTTTTCATCAAGGGAGACAGACAACATGGATGTGTTTGTGTGTGTGCGTGTGTATATATAATATGTGATGTTGTTCTGTTTTGTCTATACCTGTATATTGTATAAGTATATATAAAGATATATACAGAGGTCTATAGATGTCTCCTTCTTCCTATTTTGTGTACATCTAGATGCATATATACATAGACGTATTCGTACATACATCTATCTAGTCATATACAAGATAGGAACAAGATGACTTCAGGAAGAGGGCATGAGCGGCTGAGGGGCATCAGGAAATGCCTCCTGGAAAAGCTGGCCCTTGCGGTGAACTTGAGGAAGTCCAGGATTCTCATGATGGGGAAGCCCCTTGTCCCAAACCAGATCAGCTCCTTCTCTGTAACTTGGGGAGTCTTTCTGAGTCTCCTGGACAAAAAGTCTGTAAGAGGCTCTGCCTAAGCCTAGTCTTGAGCAGCTGATGCTTATCTTATCCTGAGGCTACTCTCTAACTATTGTAAATATGAACAACCTGAGCAAGGATCTTTCCACCTCTATAAAAACATTCTTCATTCTTCAATAAAGCTGCCTTTTGCTTGCTACCAGCAACAGTGGCCTTCCTGACCCTGCTATATTCTCTCTTATTTTTCTCTTATTCTTCTTATCACCTTTGAAGATCTCCAGAGAGATTGGTCCCTGTCAAGACTCTAAGAGACTTACCTATGGTCTACACAGCCAAGATGGGGCAGAGATACACCTGCACTACCCCTGTGTGAACCATTATGGTGGATGAAAGTGTTACCTGATCTCTGTGACATCTGACTTGTCCAGCTTCTGCAGCTCCAGCTTGGCTGCTTCTAAGATGGGCATGGCTTCCTCCAGGGCCGTTTCAGCCTCTGCTTTCTCCACAGCAATGATCTTATTCTGTTCCTCTATCTCTATGGCTTTTTCTTCAGCAAGCTTTTTCTTTTCCTCCGCTGCAAGGTGAGGTGGGAAAATGTAATGTTACAACTGGTACAAATGAGGCAGGTTTGACTTGGCTTTATTGGAGTAACAAAAGGAGAAACATCCTTGGCCGTACATCCTCTCTGGTTTCCATGTGGATGGCCCTGAGGCAGGAGAAACTCAAACCTTGGAATCTAGTGACCATAACCCAGAAGCAATCTCCGATTCTCTCCTCTTTCTTTTGGCCCCTTCACAATCTCTGTCTCTCTGTCTCTGTCTCTCTCTCTCTCTCTGTCTCTCTCTCTCTCTGTCTCTCTCTCTCTCTGTCTCTCTCTCTCTCTCTCTCTCTCTCTCTCTCTCTCTCTCTCTCTCTCTCATTAGGAACTTCCTTTTACAGTAGGTGATGCTGAAGCTATCCCAGAGAAATTCTTTCTTCTAATTGCCAATTCCTCATTCTCCCAATGGCCATTTTTCATCCCCTTTTCCTACAGCCACCTTCCTTACTGATGCTTTCACCTTCAGATTTAGCCTTATCAGCATTACTAAGCATATGGTACTGGACTTGGAGTCAGACCTAAATTCGAATCCCACTTCAGTTATCTACTGGCTACATGACCCTGGGTGGGTCATTTAAACTTCCTGGGCCTCAGTTTTTTCATCTGTGAAGTAACAGGGGTGAGCTCCATGGGCCTCTAAGGTCCCTCCCCAGATCTAAATCTATCATCCTATGATCATAACGGAGAAACATGGCTGAAACCATTAGAGTAGAGATGAGTGGAAGAAATAGAAAGCATTTTGGTGCTTTGGGCAAACTAAATACTGCCTAAGCAGAAAGAGGAAAGGCATAGGGATTTTAAGAAATAAAACGTAAGGGGTCAGCTAGGTGGCTCAATGAGAACCAGGCCTTAAATCTGGCCTCAAATACTTCCTGGTTGTGTGACCCTGGATAAGTCACTTAGCCCTTCTGCCATGGAACCAATAGTATTGATTTTAAGACAGGAAAGGAAAGTAAGACAGGAAGGGAGAGAGGGAGGGAAGGAAGGAAGGAAGTGTAGAGAGAGAATATAAGCCTGGCATGGCGCCATGATAGAGCCTTGAGGAGAATTTCAGATACCCAAACATCTGCTAGTACCCTCCATCTGACAAAAGGAGAGCAGCATTTCTTTTCTTAACTTGCTCTGAGAAGGGCATGGTAATTGTACACAGTAGCAGCAATATAATTTGATGATCAACTGTGAACTTAGCTTTTCTCAGCAATACAGTGATCTAAGACAAATCTGAAGAACTTACAGCAAAAAATGCCATCTGCCTCCAGGAAAGAACTGATGGAGTCTGAATGCTGATCGAAGCACACTGTTTATTTTTAACTTCCTTTTTTTGTCTGTATTGTCTTTCACAACATGACTAATATGGAAGTACGTTTTGCATGAGTGCGCATGTCTAACTTCAAATTGTTTACCATCTCAGGGATGTGGAAGGTGAGGGCGGGAGGGAGAGAATTTGGAACTCCCATCTTGAAAGGCAAATGTTAATCCATGTCTGTACATGTAAATGGGGAAAAAAATTTTTTAAAGAAAGAGAAAGACATGGTGAGCTGGAGACCATTGAGAGGAGGCGGCCAGAACAGAAAAAGGTCTGGAGTATGGAGAACCCTGTAGGAAACATCTCTGGATGTGGACATGCTTAGCTTGGAGAACAGAATGCTCCGGGGTACAGGAGAGCCGTCTTCCAAGTATGTGAAGGGAAGTCGTGGGGAAGATGGATTAGACTTTTCCTCAGAGGACAGAATGAGGAACAATGGAGGAAAGTGACAAAGAGGTCATTTAAACTCTTAAGAAGAGCTATTCAAAAGCAAAATGGCACCTTGGGATGTAATAGATTCGTGCTTTGAGCAGAGACTGAATTGCTATTTATCCGGTAGGCTATTTAAGGAATTGTTTCCCATGTATAGACTGAAGCAGAAGACCTCCACCAGCCCTGAGATCCTGTTACCCCATGAGATGAACAGTATAAATGTTATTACTACCACTTTACTGAAAAGGAAACTGAGGACTCAAAGGGGTCACATAGCTAGTAAAGATCAGAGCTGGGATTTTAACAACCAGGTCTCTCAACAATCAAACCAGTCCTCTTTCCACTACACCACACACCCTGGCAAGCAAAGGCAGCAGGGATGAAATGGCATGTTCAGGGGAAAGGGTGTTGGATAATTTGGGATCTTGTAAGAAAGAAGGGGGGCAGCTAGGTGGTGCTGGGCCCAGAGTCAAGAAGGCTCATCTTCCGGATTTCAAATCTGGCCTCAGACACATCCTGGCTATGTGACCTTGGGTAAGTCACTTAACCTGCCTAGTTTTTTCTGCTCTTCTGCCTTGGAACCAATACTTAGTATTGATTTTATAACAAGAGGTAAAAAAGCAAAAGATCAGGTAAGAGATGGGGCAAAAAGCAGAGGTCTGGGAGTCATTTGCATATAGAGGCAAACCATGAGTTGACACTTGGCCAATCTATTGCTCCTCCCTGCTAGGAAGAGAACAAGGAGATGGAGAGGACTGAGCAAAGGAGACAGAGTAAGTGCTCAAACAAGAAAGGAACCCATATCCCAGAATCAAGAAGTGGAAAGAGTTCTGAAACAAATCTACCGAAAGCAGAAAGTAGACCCTCTGTCAAGTCCCCACAGCTAGTTCAGTCTCTGAACCCTTAATATTGACTTGTCCAATACAGCCAGTAGAAAGCAGGGTTTGAAGGGAGGTAGCTGAGGTTCACATTCCAGCTCTGCCATCTTTTACTAACCTCTGTGACCTCTTGAGCAAGTCTCTTGGCCCCTTTGGGCCTCAGTTTCCTCCTCTGTAAAGGAGGAGAGTTCTCTTTTTGCCCTTTATCAATGGTTTTATTTGACCACCATGACCCAATATTTATTCATTCACTTGGAAAGAGAGCAGAGAACCCACCAGAGACTTCCCTGGGGTTTCCCCAACCCTGCGTAATGGTACCCTGGAGAGATGTCCACTTGCTTGGCCCGCCGGCCCTAGGATGCCTTCGCCTATAACTTGCCTATTGCCGTGTTGGTTGAGATCTCCTCCAGCAAAGCCTCACAGGCAGCCGACTTCTCCGCAAGCACAATCTTCTGTTCTGCGAGCTTCACGTTCAACTCGTCTAGCTGAATGGTGGCTTCTTTCAGCTTATCCAGGCCTCCTTCCAGACGCTTGCACTGTGCTGATTGGAACACAATTCAAATGTTCACCAAAGGAAAAACTTGCAAAGTTCCAAGGATTTCATTCAAGCAGCCTCACCCTGATTTTTCTAATCATACCGGAGGTGGGGGGCATCGTCCACCAACTGATCATTCGGGGTCTTGTGGAAACCCAAAGCACATCACACTCACATCAGCATCTCGGGGGCCCAACCAACACCATAAACCAGTCTGATCGTTGTGGATTAAAAGTGCCAAAGCCAACATCCACCATTTAGAAAGCCAAATACTGGCTGTGACTGGCAATATTTTCAACACCATAATTTCTGCAGCATAATGTAAATATGAAATCATGGAGTACCCTAACAGCTTTGTCCAGGAACCAAAACTGAAAACAAGAGCCTGCCAGTATTCTTCTAGCATAGCAGGAAATGAGACATTCTCCTGAAAACAGATCTTTGGTAGAATCTACCTGTTCTGGAAAGCTCTATAATATTTCTAAGAAACGTCTAAACTTATGGTAAAACAAGCTTTTCGGTAACTTTTAAAAAAGTAAATTGGTGGGACGGCTAGGTGACTCAGTGGATTGAGAGCCAGTTCTAGAGACAGGAGGTCCTGGTATCATCCACTTCCTAGCTGTGTGACCCTGGGCAAGTCACTGAACCCCCATCGCCCAGCCCTTACCACTCTTCTGTTTTGGAACCAATATGTAGTATAGATTCTAAGAAGAAAGATAAGGGTTAAAAAAAAATAAATTGGTTTCTGTTCTTGTTCATTACTAGGGAGGGTTCAATGATGGGCTTAGGGTACGGGGTTTGTAAAAGTGAAATTTGGGAAAATGCCATCTAAAAGTGTATATATTTCTACAGGTTGAAATGACTGTGCTGTGAAGACAAAAGAAAGACATCAGTAAATTGTACAGCATTTTATCATCAGCATATATAAATATAAATAAACAAGTGCTAGTTAAATAAACAAATAAGTAGGAGAGTGCATTCATCAGCATATATAAATCTTCAGTCATCCATCCATAAAGCTTACCTATGTTGAACTGAGTTTTCTCATCCAGTAACTTGGAATAGGTATTGATAAAATCGAGGAAGTTCTTGGGAGTGACATAGTTGCTTCGCCTCAATTTTTGAAGGAATTTTTTACTAAAATGACCAACAGAATCATGGACCATAACAATGTGTCCTACCACATCTTCGATGTAATCCAATGGGACCATTGGGTTGTCTCCTAAAGCAAAAGGGCGGAAATGTGAGAGCAAGCTCCTCTAGGAAACTATGAGCAGTATTCTCTTTCTGATAAGGCTGGGCTACGATGCTAAAGGAAGCTGGCTGAGACAGTAGATAGAGTGCTGGGCCTGGAGTCAGGAAGACTCATCTTCTGGAGTTCAAATCCAGCCTCAGATACTTACTGGCTGTGTGACCCTGAGCAAGACACTTAAACCTATCTGCCTCGGTTTCCTCATCTGTCAAATGACTGGAAAAGGAAATGGTAAACCACTCCAGTATCTCTGCCAAGAAAACCTCAAATAGTGTTGGACGTGACTGAACAACAAGATTGATTCTTGGGCTAGAGTGTAGCAATTGTGTTTCCTTACAGTAAGGGAGATCTATTCTCCCATACAGGTAAAAATTTCCTTGACAAAAGAGCCTGAATACCATCAAGTATAATTCAAACTGTGAGTACAAAGGCCCTGGAGATAGCGGATATCATTCACTCATTAAGTTAAATTTTAAAGGGCATCAGGTAATTTCCTGAAATCAGGAGAGTTCTAAATCTTTTCAGTGTTGAGTCTTGGGCCTAAGGAGCAAGTTTCTAACAGTGAGGGATATCCCAACATGAAAGGGATGCCTAGGAAGAGGCAGCAGGGTCCTCTCACTGGGGGCTTTCAAGCAAAGACCCGAATACCATTTGAGGACTATGTTGTAGATGGCCTCTAGGATCCTTTCCAGCTCAGATACTACATGGGTTCCCTCCACAAAGAGTTCCCTAGGAGACTCATGTTGTTTTGTCAGTCATGTCCAACTCTTCGTGAGCCCATTTGGGGTTTTCTTGGCCAAGATACTGGAGTGGTTCCTCATTTCCTTTTCCAGCAGGACAACCTTTCTGGAAAACAATTTGTAATTATTCAATTGAGTGACTAAAATGCCTCTGTCCTTTGAGCTAGAGATTAGGTTTATTAGGCTTGTACTCCAAGGAGTCCACTGATAACAAGGAAGTCCCTTTAGGCACCAAAATATTTATAGCAGAACTATTGGAGAAACAAAGTATCGGAAACCAAATACATGCCCATCTACTTTGGGAATGGACATCTACTTGGAGATGGGGAGTGGAGCTGGCTAAACAGATTGTGGCATATGTTTGTGTAATTATAATTGTGTAAATATATGTAATATATATAATTATAATAAGTGTCCGAGGCCAGATTTGATCCCAGGTCCTCCCATCTGCACTTCTGGTTCTCTACCCCCCGCATCACCTCGCTGCCCCTCTTCCTGATATGTTTAACAGGGATAAGAGTTAACTACAGTCTATACCTCCAAAGGCTGTTGTAAGGCTCAAAATAGATACTGCTTGTAAGGCACTTTATAAACTCTAGCATGCTCTAGAATAAACATTTGTCAGTCAATAAACATTTATTAAGCTCCTATTGTGTGCCAGACAGTATGTTAAGAGCTATTATGTAAGTGTTAGTTATAATTAAGGTCATTGTTAAATAAATCTTAGCTCCTTCTTACATTAAAAAATCAATTCAGGAAAAGGAATTCAAAGTTAGATTAAATAACAAATTATCCTATGATATATTAAAAGTTTGATTTCATTGTAACACTAACCTAAAAATGACTCGGCAACAGCTCGTAAGGCTTGGGGAGGCCACGGCAAGTACCAGTCAATGCCTGTATTATTCACCAGACCTGAAAGAAAAAGTAGATATTGTCAGGATCATTGTGCTTCAATAGCATTCACATCTCCATCTCCTTTACTGACTAATGAGTTAGTCATCAATGGAAACATACCAAGGAAAAGTCCCATCATTCAGAGGACTTATACTTTCCACTGACACTGTTAGAAGGACTCTCAAGGTAGCGTGAGCACCAGCACCATCTCCTCCTCTTCAGAACCTGGCCAAATCAGTGGAGTAACTGGAGGCCAAGAGAAAGAAGGAAGGAAGGAAGGAAGGAAGGGAGTGAGAGAGGGAGGAAGAGAGGGAGTGAGAGAGGGAGGAAGAGAGGGAGGGAGGAAGGAAGGAAGGGAGGGAGAGAGGAAAGAAGGGAGGGAGAGAGGAAAGAAGGGAGGAAGGAAGGAAGGAAGGAAGGAAGGAAGGAAGGAAGGAAGGAAGGAAGGAAGGAAGGAAGGAAGGAAGGGAGGGAG
>NC_058130.1:751493474-751531508 GCF_016433145.1 Gracilinanus agilis
GAGATAGGATGAAAGGAAAGAGAGAGGCAGAATTCTGAGGCATTCCTATTATTCAGAGGAAAGTTAGTATTTAGGGCTTACATTATCTGAATAATTTCCTGAATTTTTCTGATATCATTCTGCAAATAGTAACCTGGCATCAGACCTAGAAAGTGGGAGCCGTGCCTAGATGCCAATGCTTCTATCCTGGTAAAAAAGAAACTTAATTGGCTTGACAAAGTGAAGCGTACCTGGAAAATTTCGGCATCGTGTTCTCAATGTATCACCAACTGGCGACATGCCAAGGACAATGTGAAGGTTATTTGCACTCTTATTGACAAAATACTGCCAGACACTTTCTTTAGCCAATCCTGCCCCTGCTTTAGCAGCTTCTTGTCCAATCTGGCCTAGAATATTGTCTTTTTCATCATCCGCGAAAAGTGCCGGCACAATTCCTAGAAAACAATGAAATACCAACATTTTCTAGAAAAGGCTACAGTATGGAGTTGTCCAATTCATCATTGAGTGGGATATGCTGTGGTCCCTTAAAAAATATATAGTACATAAAAGACAATTACAGTAGATGAAAGGTAAAGTGAACCATCCTCTGTACATGCCAACTCCCACCTCCATACCATCATCACCTGTATGATTCCCTCCATTTTGAAATGGGTTTTCTCTTCTTCCTACTCTCCTCCATTAAAATGTAATCTACTTGAGAGTAGGGATTGTTCCATTCTCTGTTTTTGCATCCCTATCAACTAGCATAGTGCCTGGAACATAGTAGGCACTTAATAAATGCTTATTGGTTGATTGATTGATTGATTGAATCCTCTCCTGTGATAAAAATCCTACCTACCTTTTGAGATCTCACTCAAATCTCACCATTTTATAAAGCCTTTCTTTTAATTTTTCCATTGATTCTCTAAGGTTCCCTAAGTAAAACATCATATTGTCTGCAAAAAGTAACACTTTCTCTGGCTGCGGCATTCTGGTGATCATCAGATCATGTGTCTAGAGCTAAAAGGGACTTGCTACACCCCCTCATATAGCTCCCTGATTTAGCAGAGGAGAAATCTGTGGCCCAGGGAGATGAAGTAAAGAGAAGGTGAAGCAGTGAAATCTCTCTCCACAGAGACCTGTCTCAGAGGAGTTGTATCCCTAGAGATTGTTGGGACCTTGGAGAATCCTTTTCATGAGCCACATCCCAGAAGGCTTCTCTCAATCACTATAGAAGTAATGCTACAAAGAACAATCAAATTTGCTTCTGCATGCCCAGATAACTTCTCCAAAAGCCTCTCACACTCAGCAGAGAGAATTTCACAGACTATTCAAATTAATTCAATCCAGCAAGCACCTCTGAAGTAACTACTGTGGGTGAAAGGCATGAGTCCCTACTCTGGAGGAGCTTCTACTTGGCGGGATGGAAAGAACAGAGATGGGGATAATAAGTTAGTAAATGAGAATTAAAGAGAAGAGAGGCACAATAATTTCCAGGCACCTGGATTTCAGAGTTAAAGTTATAAACTAGATCACCAAAGTCAATTTCTTCTCTAATAATATTAATTCATACTTGAGTGGCATAGATAGATTGCCCTTTGTGCGTTTACAGAGAATGCACAAAAATCTGCCCCTGGTTCCCGTCCAAACAATCGCTTAGATTTCCATAAGTAGAAGCTTTGAGTTGCTAGCTTCTGGCCATCTAGGACTGATGGGATTATACAGTATGGTGATATCTTCTCATTGGCTAGAGAACCAGAAGAAGTCAGGAAGGGACTCCTTAACCATATCTCTTTGTCTCTGTTTCTATCTCTGTCTTTCTCTGTCTCTCTGCCTCTGACTCTCTCTCTGTGTCTCTCCCTTGTCTCCCTTTCCCCTCCCCCTCCTTTCTTCCTTCCCTCTATTTCTATCTCTCTCTCCCCATTCCTCTTTTTTTTTTAGTTTTTTTTATTTAGCATCTTTTTCTATGGTTCCATGATTCGATTCACACACACACGCCCCACTCTTTCCTCCCCGTCCTCAGAGCAGACAAGCAGTTCCACTGGGTTATACATGTATCATTGTTCAAAGCCCATTTCCATGTTATTCATAGTTGCAGTAGAGCCATCCTTTAACATCAAAACCCTAATCATATCCATATCATACTATGTGATCAATCATATATTTTTCTAATACATTTCTGTTTCCACAGTTCTTTCTCATAAATTCCTCCAGATTGTCCTGGATCATTGCATTGCTGCTAGTAGAAAAGTGTTTGATTCTACCACAGTCTATCAGTCTCTGTGTACAATGTTCTCCTGGCTCTGCTCCTTTCACTCTGCATCACTTCCTGGAGGTCGTTCCAGTTCACATGGAATTCCTCCAGTTTATTATTCCTTTTAGCACAATAGTATTCCATCACCAACAGATACCACAATTTGTTTAGCCATTCCCCAATTGAGGGACACTCCCTCATTTTCCAATTTTTTGCTACAACAAATATTTTTTTATTTCCGCAACAATAAAAAAAATTCTGCAGCTATAAATATTTTTGTACGAGTCATTTTCCCTATTATCTCTTTGGGGTACAAACCCAGCAGTGCTATGGCTGGATCAAAAGGCATATAGTCTTTTAAAGCCTTTTGGGCATAGTTCCAAATTGCCCTCCAGAATGGTTGGACCAATTCACAACTCCATCAGCAGTGTATTAGTGTCCCAATTTTGCCACATCCCCTCCAATATTTATCACTTTTCTTTGCTGCCATATTGGTCAGTCTGCTAAGTGTAAGGTGGTACCTCAGAGTTGTTTTGATTTGCATTTCTCTAATCAGGAGGAATTTAGAACTTCCTCTCTTTTCTTTCTTCCTTCATTTTTTCCTTCTCTCTCACCTTCCTTCCCTTCTATTTCTTCCTCACCCTCCCTTCCCTCTCTTTATTTCTCTCTCTGTCTCTCTTCTCCCTCTCTCCCTCTCCTGCCCTGTCCTCTTTCTCTCTTTCTTCTCTCTTTCTCCCTCTTTTCTCTCCTTCCTTTCTTTTTCTTTCTTTCTTTCTCGCCTTCTCTCCCTCTATTTCTTTCTCACCCTCATTCTCTTTCTCTCTCATCTTTTCTCTTCTGTATCTCTCTCCTCTACTAGATCATAGGATCATGTGTGTATGCACGTGTGCATGTGTGTGTGTGTGAGAGAGAGAGAGAAAAAAAGAGAGGGAGGGAGGTAGGGAGAGGAGGAGAAAGAGAGAGAGAGAGAAAGAGAGAGATTTGTAGGGGTAGGGAGGGATAGGGAAAAGAAGTGGAGGGGAATGCACATTGGCAACTCTAACTTGTGAATACGACGTTGAGTAAGGGAATGAGACCAGAGCAGGTGCTGTATTTGCACAGTGTCTCACAATTTACCAAGCCCTTTCCTTAGAGAATTCTACAAGGTTGGTAGTGAGGACAATTACATAGCCAGAGTAAGAGTTAATGGACCTCATTTTTCAGATGAAGTCAAGGCTGTAAGACATACGGTGATCTTTCTGCAACAACAATATAGTTCAGAAGTGGTGGAGTTGGAATTAGAACTCATGTCTTCTGACATCAACATCAAACTACAACAATTCCTGAATTGAAAGCTCTATAGGCAACCAGGTAAACATTTATCATTAGGAGGGGAAAGGGGCTCCTCCAATTCTGATTCACTACCAAATTATCCAGGTTTCTGGAAAAGCAGAGACTACCAGAATGGTTGCCAGATAGAGCAATAAATCAGTGCATCACTCAGAAAGCTGCCCAGCAGGGAACCAGTGAATCAAGAATTAAGATCAATCAGCCAATCAACTAATAAGCATTTAATTTTTTTAATTTTTTTTTTTAATTTTAAACCCTTAACTTCTGTGTATTGACTTATAGGTGGAAGATTGGTAAGGGTAGGCAATGGAGGTCAAGTGACTTGCCCAGGGTCACACAGCTGGGAAGTGTCTGAGGACAGATCTGAACCCAGGACCTCCTGTCTCTAAGCCTGGCTCTCAATCCACTGAGCTACCCAGCTGCCCCCAAGCATTTAATTTTTTAAAAAACCTATTATGTGCCGGGCACTGTATCTGGTACTGGGGATCTAAAAACCAAAGTAAAACTTACATTCTAATGGAGGAGAGACAACATCACTCCACATTACCTGATGTTAACATATTGTTGATGAGCTCCAAGAAACCTTCTTCTGCCACATGGCCATCTGTGAATAAGAAAATCATTGCCTTGTTCTCAATTCCAAGCTTTACATAGAGGTTCTTGAGATCATCTCGGAAATTAGGTTCAGAATAGCCTCGACTCAAAACAATTTCAAATACCTGGTGACACAAAATACAACATATCAGACACTAGAAAATGGAGGTTAATGTGATTGAAGTCCCTATGAAATGTAGCCAAACAGAAGCATGTGTATAAATGTAAAATGCATGGTTTATGTTCAATGTTTCTGTGGGTTCTTTTGAGTGAAAGGAAAAATTGCCACAGAGTAAATCCTAATTCATCTGATTCAGTGAAATTCAACAAGCAGGAATTGAGGGCACAAAAACAAAAATGAAGCTGGTTCCTATCCTCCAGGAACCTACTTAAAAATCTCCTATACAGAGAAGGGATGAAAAAAGCAAAAACTCATAGTGGTGTCAATGATTATGAAATTTTCCAAAGGACCAAAATATGGGGTCTATAGTCTTTTTTTAGATAAGATCTTAAGATATTCCTACAGACACTGTTAAAGTGTCCATTGTAAAAAAAAAAAAAGTTAAAATAAGCATAAACTCAATTTCACAATCCATGGAAGCCTTTGTCTGCGATGGCTCTAACACTGGAATCAAATAAACTGAACCCATCAGCAAGGCACCCAAACATTAGTGGGGAAGAGCTCTACGCACCTCACAGCCAGCGGTATAGGCTGCCAGCCTTGCCAAGGACTGCTTTCCAGAGCCCCCCACCCCAACTAGGAGCGCATGTCCCCCATTCATTCGAATAATTCGATGGACTCGAATCAGGTGCTCCAAAGCATCGTCAAAAAGAACCAAATTCATCTTGGTGTTGCTTTCATTATATTCTTCAAGAATCTCCTAGAAAAAGAAGACAAGTATTAATAATACAGAGGTAGAGGATAGCACTCCAGTCCGGCAGTCAGGAAGAACTGAATTCAATTCTGGTTTCAAACACTTCCTAGCTGAGAGTCCCTTAACCCCGTTTGCCTCTGTTTCCTCACTTGTCAAATGAGCTGGAGAAGAAAATAGCAAACCACTTCAGTGGCCAAAAAAACCCAAATAGGGTCATGAATTGTTGAATACAATTGAAAATGACTAAATAACAAAAATTCCTAGTACTGATGCTTTTCCTTAATGGAGATAATAAAAATAACGAAAAAAAATTCAAACATTATTATGACTTTGCAAAATCACTTAGTTATTCTGAACATTCAGGCCTTGAACCAAATATGTGGGAGGGGAAGAAAATGTCCATATCTGCCATTTCATCACCTTAGGGAATTTCTCCATGAGAAAATCCCTGCTTTCTATTGCAGATCAGCACCTCCTCTACAAATCATATTCTTAGAGAAGGGATCTTCTTCTTTGTGTCACCATCTTTGTGTCAATATGGACCTCTCTGGCAGCCTAGAAAAATGTTAGAATCCTTGTCTCATTTGTTCTTCCAGATAAATTCTAAACTATTTCTAGCTCTATGAAATAATTTTTGGTAGTCTCATTGGATTGGTACCAAATAAGTAAATTAATTTAGGTGGAATTTTCATTTTTATTATATTGGCTCAACCTACCCATGCACAATTAATGTTTTTCCAACTGGTCAAATCTGACTTTATTAGTGTGAAGAATTTTGTAATTGTATTCATTTGACTCCTGGGTTTTTCTTCATATTTTATATTGTCAATAATCATTTTTAATCATTTTAAATGGAGTTTCTCTTTTTATCTCTTACTGCTGGAATTTGTTGATAATATATAGAAATCTTGATGATTTTTATGGGCTTATATCTCCTAAAACTTTGCTGCAGTTAATTATTTCAACTGACTTTTTTAGTCTATTTTCTAGGATTCCCTAAGTATACCATCATATCATCTATAAAGAGTGCCAATTTAGTTTCTTCATTGCCTATTCGAATTCCTTCAATTTTTCCCTCTTATTGCTATATATAGTTAGCATTTCTAGCACAATACTGAATAATAGTGGCGATCTTTACTTCAGGATTACTTCATCCCTGATCTTATGGGAAGACTTCTAGCTTATCCCCATGACAGATAATGCTTGCTGATGGTTTTAGATAGAAACTTCTTATCGTTTTAAAGTGTGATGATTAAAAATGCCAAAAGACAGTAATTACAGATGTTAATTTATTAATTGATGGATATTCCTTCAGTTTTTCTTTGCCACCACAAAAAGAGCTGCTATAGATATTTTTGTACAGGTTGATCCTAATACTTATGATATATTGCTGTAATTTCCTCGTTTTATTTAAATTTTTCATATCATTATTCACTAAGGAAATTGGTCTAAAGTTTTCTTTCTCCGTTTTTGCTCTTCTTGGTTTAGGTATCAGCACTATTTGTGTTATAAAAAATTTGGTAGGACTCCTTTGCCTAATTATCCAAATAGTTCATGTAAGTATTGGAATTAATTATTCTTTAAATGCTTGCTAGAATTTATTTGTGGCTCCATCTGGCCCTGGGGATCTTTTCTTAAGTAGTTCATTGATGGCTTATTCAATCTCCTTTTCTAAAATGGGGTTATTTAAGTATTCTCTTTCCTCTTCTGTTAATTTGGGTAGTTTGTATTGTTGTAAATATTCATTTCACTTGGCTTAGATTGTCAGATTTATTAGCATATGACTGGACAAAATAGCTTCTAATACTTGTTTTAATTTCCTTTTCATTGGTAATGAATTCATCCTTTTCATTTTTGATACTGATAACTTGGTTCCTTCTTTCTTTTTTTTTTTAATTAAATTAACCAATGATTTATCTACTTTATTGGGATTTTCCCCCCACAAAACTAGCTCCTAATCTTATCTCTGGTTTTCTTACTTGCAATTTTATTAATGTCTCTTTTGATTTTTCAGGATTTCCAATTTAGGGTTTAGTTGGAGTTTTTAAATTTGTTCTTTTTCCATTTTTTTAATCTGCATCCCAATTCATTGATTTGCTCTTTCTCTATTTTTTTGCTATAATTGTTTAAAGATAAACATTTTCATCTAAGTACTGCTTTGACTACATCCTTTAAGTTTTGGTAGGTTGTCTCATTGTTGTCCTTCTCTTTAATAAAATTATTTTTTCTCTAATTTTTTCTTTGATCTATGTATTCTTTAGGAGTAGATATGTTTTCCAATTAATTTTTCATCTATCTTTTCACAGACCTTTATTGAATGTAACTTTGTTGCATTATGGTCTGAAAAGGATGCATTTAATATTTCTGCTTATCTGCATTTGGTTGTAAGGTTTCTATGCCCTAATACATGGTCAATTTTTGTGTGGGTGCCATGTACCACTAAGAAAAAGGTATATTCCTTTTCATTTTCAGTCTATTTTCTCCAGAGAGCTATCATCTAATTTTTTTAAAATTCCTAACTTCTTCCTTATTTTTTTGGTTAGATTTAAATAATTCTGAAAGGGGAAAGTTGAATTCCTCCATTAGAATAGTTTTACTGCTGATTTCCTTCTATAACTTATAAAGCATCCTTTAGACATTTGGATGCTATGCCATTTGTTACATGTATATTTGTTATTGATATTACTTCATTGTCTATGGTGCGTTTTACCAAGATGTAGTTTCCTTCCTTATTTCTTTTAATTAGATCTATTTTTTGCTTTTGCTTTTTCTCAGATGATGATTATTACTCCTGTTCTTTACTTCAGCTGAAGCATAATGGATTCTCCTCTAGCCCCTTAGCTTTACTCTGTGTCTTCCCTATTTCAAATCTGTAAACAAATTATTGTAGGATTCTGGTTTTTAATCGATTCTTCTATCCACTTCTGTTTTATGGGTGAGTTCATCCCATTCCCATTCCCAGTTATGCTTTCTGAGTATGTCCCCCAATCCTATTTTCTCTTGTTTATTTTTCCCTCCTCATAAATGTTTTGTTTTTGATGCTTGCCACCTCCAATTTGACTTCCCTTCTATCTATTGCCTACTCTTCTCATTTCTCCGCCCCCCACTTCTCTCCTACTTCCCTAGAGGGAACTAAGTTTGAATATTATTGACTTTTTGAGCCAATTCCAATGAGAGTAAGGTTCAGATTTTGCCCACCATGTTTATTCCTTTATCTTCCTCTCTACTGTAATACTCTTTCACATCTTCTCATGTGAGACAATTTATCCATTCTACCTCTCCTTCCCTTTTCTCCCAGTGTATTCCTCCTTCTTACCTCTTAATTCTGTTTTTTAATGATCTCATCATCTATATATACTCCTTATCAAATTCATTGAGTTCTTTCTTTTCTGTTTATCTTTCTAAGCTGCTCTCACTTGTTATGGGATATCAAATTTTCTGTTCAGCTCTGGTCTTTTCATCAGGAATATTTGAAAGTCCCTTATTTCACTAAATATCCATTTTCTGCTGAAGTATTATACTTAGTTTTGCTGGGTATTTTTGGTTATAATCCTAGCTTCTTTGCCTTCTGAGATATCATATTCCAAGCCTTCTAATCCTTTAATGTAGAAACTACTAAGTCCTATGTAATTCTGACTTTGGCTCTATGATACTTGAATTGTTTCCTTCTGGCTATTTGCAGTATTTTCTCTTTGGTCTAGAAGCATTAGAATTTCACTATAATATTCCAGAGAGTCTTTATTTGGGGATCTCTGTCAGGAGGTGATTGGAGGATTCTTTCAACTTTTATTTCCCCCTCATTTGAGAATATCAAGTTAGTCTTCCTTGATAATTTCTTATAACATAATCTCCAGGCCCTTTTTTATTTATGTCTTGGCTTTTAGGTAAACTAATAATTCTTAAATTATCTCCCCAGGAATTATTTTCTAAGTAAGTTGTTTTTCCAATAGACATTTCAAATTTTTCATTCTTTTGACTTTGTTTTATTGTTTCCTAATGTTTCATGGAGTCATTAGCTTCCAACTGCCCAACTCTAACTTTTAGAATATTATTTTTTTCATTGAGCTTTTGTACCTCTTTTTTCCATTTGGCCAATTCTACTTTTGAGGAGTTGTTTTCTTTAGGAATTTAGTAATTCTTGTATATCTTTTACCATTTTCTGTGTTTCTTTAACCAAGCTGTTGATTCTTTTTTCATGATTCTCTTGCATCACTCTCATTTCTTTTCCTAATTTTTCTTCTATCTTCCTTGTTTTATTTTTTTAAATCCTTTTTAAGCTTCTCCAAGAGTTCTTTTTGGCCCTGATACCATTTCACATTTTCCTTTGGGACTTCACATGTAATGGTTTTGACATAGTTGTCCTCCTCCAGGTTTCTGTTTTTGTCTTCCCTGTCACCATAGTAACTTTATATGGTTTTTCTTTTCTTTTGATCATTTTTCCAGCCTATTTTGTGACTTTTATCTTTATGGGATTTTCTCCTCTGGTAAAGAGAGCACTGTCCCAAGGTTTTTGTGCTGGGGTCTACTCCAGTGTAGGAGGGAATGGCCTGACTGACTTGGGATCTGCCCACTAGCTTGGAGGTAGCCTGGCTGCCTTGTGTGCCTGTTCTCATGGGGTACAGGGGAAGCCTGGCTGCCTTTCTGCGATTAGGCCTGCAGCTGGCTTGCTTGGATGCTTTCTGTTCTGGATTGTGTTCCCCTTTTATCCCTGTAAGACAGAGCTTTCCTGTCAATCTTCTTTGTTGTGTTGTCTGGAAAATTGTTTCCTTTCACCTTCTCTTTTTGAGGCCTTTTTTGGGGGGGGTAGTTGTTTGAGGGTGAATTTGAGACAACTCAAAGAGTTCCTTCCTTATTCCATAATCTTGACTCCACCCTCCAATCCTTCTCATCTCATAATAATGTTTTTAGATACATAAAATACATTGAAGTACAAAATAAATCAATTATATTGAAGTACAATTATCAAAATGTAAAAACAAATAAACAAAAAATTCATGATCCCACATGTCAGGGTTGCCTAGGTTAAGTTACTTGTCCAGGATTACACATTAGAGTTAAGACTTCAGCCTAGGCCTTCTTCAAGGCCAATCTATTATCTTCTACTAAATTGATTTTGTTGAATTGAATTATTGGTGCAGAATTAGAATAAAACACATTTCACTTAAGCATAGGCCATTAGAACTTCTTTACTAGCAGCAATGCAAAGATCCAGGACAATCCAGAGGGACCTATGAGAAAGAAGGCTATCCACATCCAGAGAAAGAACTGTGGGAGTAGATATGCAGAAGAAAAACATATGATTAATCACAAGGTTTGATGGGTATATGACTGGAAATTTTAACTTTAAATGATCACTATTGCAAATATTAATACTATGGAAACAGGTTTTGAACAATGATACACGTATAACCCAGTGGAATTTTTCATTAGCTCAGGGAGGGGGGAGGGAAGAGGGGAAGGAAAGAACATGAACCATGTAACCATGGGAAAATATTGTTAATTAATTAATTTTAAAAAGAATAAGGCGGGCAGCTGGGTAGCTCAGTGGAGTGAGAGTCAGGCCTAGAGACAGGAGGTCCTAGGTTCAAACCCGGCCTCAGCCACTTCCCAGCTGTGTGACCCTGGGCAAGTCACTTGACCCCCATTGCCCACCCTTACCAATCTTCCACCTATGAGACAATACACCGAAGTACAAGGGTTTAAAAAAAAAAAAGAATAAGGCCATTGGAAACATTGCTTCATTGGTCTACAGAGGACTTCAACTGAAGATTTTCTTTAATAACACAATTTTTCTTATACCTATAAGTACAAAATTCCCCTAGACAGCCCCTGAAATTCAGCTTATGAAAGGAAAATGATAATAAAGTAGGCAGAAAAACTGTGACCCAATTTTATGAACCCTCATCACCATTTTCAGACTGAAGATGCTTCAGTCTGAGAAAAAGCAATCTCAAAGATGAATATAACACACCTGGAAAAGAGCTTTTGCAGCTTCATAGTCCTGGATGTCTTCATAAATCCGAGGCTCTCCTTCATTCAAAGCCATTCTAAAATCTCCAAAGAGTATAGGATTTCTCATGACAAATTCCAAATCTCCCTCAAAATTGTCCTTAACCAAGGTCTGGATGTGTTCTTGAACCTTACAAAAAATGATGAATTAAGAAACAAAGAAAGACTAACACCTGTCCAAAAAAGGAATTTTTACTAGTAGATTAGCTAAAGTAATTCAAATGGTATTTCTGTGTAATTAATAGTAATAATAGTAACAATGATTAGCATTTATATAGTGCTTTAAGGTTTGCAAAGCAATTTCCATATGTTAATTCATTTGGTCCTTACCACAACTCTAGAAGTCATAGGTGCTATTATTATCTGCATTTTACAGCTGAGGAAAATGAGTCTGAGAGAGATTAAGTGACTTGCCAAGAGTTACACAGCTATTAAATGTCTCGAGATAAGATTCAAAATCAGATCCTCATAACTCCAATTCCATCTCTCTCAAACTTTCCCCATCTTTGTTGCTGCCTTGCTATCATTTTGAACAAAATTTAGAAGAATGTTTTGTCCATGATTTCCATCTTTTTTTCAATAAAAAGGCATTAAATAACATAGCCTTCTTGTATGTTTTTGCTTATTTTTATCACACAGTTCTGGGCGGGTGGGTTGATTGATTTTTCAGGTATCAGTGTAATATTTTTTTTAAAAAAGCACCCTTATATGTCCAGATTTGCACTATGGCCTTTTGCAATAATTCATCAATACTTTGAATGAGTAAACTGGCACAGTTATAGTTTTGCATTCATAATTGTATTTAGAGATACTAACCAAGGACTTGTCAAATTCATTAATTAATCTGTCGTGAAAAACTCTCAAACACTCATTTCTCCAGACTCTCACCATCTGTGGTTCTGTCTGAAACCTAAATGATGAAAAGAAGAGAAACAACTTGGTTACAGAATAGGGAAGCAGAGCTCCAAAACAGTCACTTTTGCTAAAATGAGAACTTCTCAAATTAAAAAAAAAAATCACTATTGGGAAGAGAACCAATGATTAACTTCCCTTCTTTCATCTAATTCAGGATTTTTAAGTTTGTCTGTGTCAGGGATCTTTTCGGTAGTCTACCAAAACCTCAGAAACATGTTTTAAATGCAAAATTAAATATGAATGATTCCAAAGTAACCAATTATATGAGAATATAGTTATCACAATATTAAAAAAAAAAAGGTTCCCAGGCCCCAAATTAAGAACCTCTGCTCTAAGATTTACTCTAAAGAGAACAATGCTCAGAAACACACTGATATTTTTCTCGGACAAAAAAGTAACAAAAACTCTTCCATTTCCTTTTATGGTCTGACAAATGAAATCTAACTTAACATATTTATAGAATCTAGAATATTAATGCTGTAACCCGAGCCTCAAGGATTATTGGCATGGGGCTTTCTCCTCATTGATGAATAATGATTACTCAATGTCACCATGCCTGTGTGGTAGGCAGGCTAGAGTTGACAAAAAAGAGACATGGGTTCTTCTCCCTTCCTGTTTCTTTGAGCTTCCGGATTCTTTGGGCTTCCAGCTACGAGAGAGAAGATCTGTGATCCCAACCTCTCTTCAGGTAGCTAAAGGGAGAGAAAGATTCTGGAAGAAGTTGACGCGAGAACAGTTAGAAATCTCCATCATGGGGGCAGCTGGGTAGCTCAGTAGATGGAGAGCCAGGCCTGGAGATGGGAGGTCGTAGGTTCAAATCTGGCCTCAGACACTTCCCAGCTGTGTGACCCTGGGCAAGTCACTTGACCCCCATTGCTTAGCCCTTACCACTCTTCTGCCTTCAAGCCAATACACAGTATTGACTCCAAGACGGAAGGTGAGGGTTTAAACAAAAGAAAAAAAGAAAGAAATCTCCATCATGTTGCTAACTAAAGCTTACTTCACTAGAGACTGGGGAATTTCTCCTTTGGATATGATCTAGGATTCTCTCTTGATTAAGCTGAGTTATCTCATTCCCAGTGGAATCAGTCTATTCCTTTCTCCCTAAGAGCCACATCAAGATAGCCCTTGTTATAGCAGAAAAACCATAATAAAAAGTATCTGCCATAATGCACTCTGCTTTCCTTTAAAACATGTGTCCAAGTTTCCTCTATCAGGCTGAGAAAGTATCCCTGGAATCTTAGAGGACAAGCCAAATGGAATGCAACATGCCCCACCAGCAGCAGTCCTATCAAGGACAGACCTGAAAACAGTCTAGAATCTGAGGATGTCTAGTTCAGTGACAATAACTCATTATCTAGTTAATGGCCACAAAGAAATGAGTTATTAGGTCACAACGACCATACATCCACCAAGATGCAGAGACTTGGGTTGATGGAGAAGAGATGAAATCATTGCCCTTGAAGTGTTGAAATGGATTGAGAAGCACAATAAGGCTAAAGGGCACCTCTGTTTTCCAGGAATGGTGCCCAGTGCTTTCCCATCTGCACCCCACTTCTAGAATTACTTCCAGGATGTTCTCTCTGTGTTTCTCTGCTTTGCCTCTGTGTGTCCCTCTCCACTCTCTCTTCTCTTTCTCCTTTATCTCTCTCTGTCTCTGTATCTCTCTCCTCTCCTCTCTCTCTCTTCCCTCTTTTCTCTTCCTCTTCTCTGTCTCTTATCTCTCTGTCTCTGACTCTATCTTTCTGACTCTGTCTCCCTCTCTTCTCTCTTCCTCCTCTCTATCTCTCTCTGTCTCTGTCTTGCTGTCTGTCTCTCTCTCTCTGTTCCTATCTGTCTGTCTGTCTGTCTCACCTCACCCCACTTCTTCTGTGTCAGAATTAAACCTTCTTGCTTAAGAACTCTTAACTTCAACCCCTACGGTGATTTCTTTCTTGGAGATTGCCCTACTGAGCATGCTCTTCCTCTAGTTCTTTTCTAGTCTCTTTCTTTATGTCAGCTCCTTCCCCACCACCTAAAAATAAGCCCAAGTTGTCCCTTATCCTTAAAAAGATAACTTCCCTGAACTTAGCTATGCCACCCAGGTATCTTCTGCTCTCTCTCCTCCTTCATTGCCAGCTCCTACAAAGGGCTACCTATCTTCACTGACCCTACTTTCTCACCACTTCATTCTTTTTCAGTCCCTTTAGATCAAGCTTCTGACCTCCAAGTCAACTGAAACTTTTCTTTCAAAGTTTGCCAACAGTCTGGCACAACTGTGAGAAGGGAGGAAAGGGTCTGAGGAATGACTTGAGGGACTCCTAACCAACCTCCATATACACACACCCCTAAGTACCAGACACTGTTCCTATAAAAAAAAATTAAAACTGAAAGAAGTTAGTTTGTTTATTTTAAAGCCTTACATTCTGTCTTAGGATCAATACTGTGTATTGGCTCCAAGGCAGAAGAGTGGTAAGGGAGGCAATGTGGGTTAAATGACTTGCCCAGGATCACCCAGCTAGGAAGTGTCTGAGGCCAGATTTGAACTCAGGACCTCCCATCTCTAGGTCTGGCTCTCTATCTACTGAGCCACCCAGCTGTTCCTTGAAAGAATAGTTTTAATATGAGGATTAAAAGATTAGGGGAAAAAAAGAATGTGAAGAAACAGAGGAAAAGCCTGACCTGTGTCAGGAGGCTGGAAAGGGAAAGAATTTCCAGAGAAGTAGGAAGGGAAGAAAAGAGGGATGGAATGAGTATATCTATAGCTCCTACTGCATGCCAACCACTGTGCTAAGAGCTTTATAGTTATCTCATCTGATCTCTTCAATAACCCTGTGAGGGAGGTACCATTACTATTTGTAATTGTTCTAAAAGGAACTGAAAACTATCTGGATCCTCTGGCCACTTGTTTGGTGGGAAATGTATCTTAAACCTGTTCTACTTTTTCCCCTTTTCTTTTTTTTAATCCTTACTTTCTATATTAGAATCAACACTATCAGTTACATAAGAGCTAGGCAATGGGAGTTAAGTGACTTGCCCAGGGTCACACAGCTAGAAAGTATCTGAGGCCAGATTTTGTAATATGGGACTGAAGCTAGGGGTAGTAGCTGGTTGGAATAAAGGATAGGCACTGTGGATAAGGGTTTGTGAATCCATAAGGCAATATAGTGAATGAAGAAGGTACAATGATGAAGGTTGGTAGTTGAGGTAGTAGGAGAAATAAGGGAATGTCTGAGTTTAGGGAGTATAACACTGAGGTAACAAGGGTTGCAAGGGAGAGGATGAGTTAATCTAAGGCAGGCAATAGCAGCAGGGAAACACAGACTGGGATCCAGTTAGAGACAAACGCTGAAGGGAAATAGACTGAGCCCTTCAAGTAAAAGGACACTTTTACACAGCCAGGTTAGAGCCAGCCACGGCCATCTTGGAACTGACTCGAGGCTTTAGTCTGTTTCACAGGAAGGGACTAGAAGGAAGTACTGAAGTTACACTTCCTTCAAAATGGATACCCTCAGCTTCCCTCAAACTCCAGAGAGTATGTTATTCCTCTCTCTCTTCCTCCCTCTCTTATTAATCTACTAATGAAGTAACCAGAAGGTCTTGATTAAATACAAATGGGTTTTATTGTCTTCTAGGATAGATTGGCAGGGTAGAGAATACAAGGTAGCCCTAACAGCCGCTTAGAGAAACTTCAAGTGGGGGAAGGGAAGCAGGAACGTGAGACTGAGAAAGGGCCTGCCTTAACTCAGCTCTCAGATGGGTTTGTAATCAATGGGGTTAGGAAAGTTGGATACAAAGATTCAATATATAATTTGTTGCAAGGGTAAGCCCTATTTGATTATTTAAAATATCAAGTTTAAACTAACACTCTGAACTACCCTCCTTTCAAACCCTCACAGGAATTCAGGCAGGGAGAATGAAGGTGGGAATAAGGTATGGTAGGGAGATTCAAAGGAATTAGCTAAATTAACAAATCTCAAGAGAAAAGCTGCAAAATATAGGCCAGGTTTCAATCTCAAGAAGGAGCTCAAATGGACCCTGGTTCTCTCCATGAGTCTTGAAACTGAACTTTTCCCAAGATTCTAAACTCCTTAACTGACAGAATGAATTTTGCAAAGCCTGAAAAACTGTTATGCCCCCCTTCTCTGTACCACAATTTGAACCCAGAATCTCCTCTCTCTAGGTCTGGCTTTCCATCCACTGAGCCCATCAAGCTAGATTATGACTTGTTCTTAATGAAGCCATGCTGGTTCTTTGTGATCCTTTTCTAGATTCTCCTCTTTCTACATCATCCCTTTAACAATATAGTCAAGAGGTTTTGCCAACAAAGAAAGCTCACTGGATAAAGCAGTGAGGAAGGGGAGTCCACCTACATATTTCTGTGACATAAAACCAAAAAGCATCAACTCATCTTTCCCCCTCAAACTTTCTTTTCTTCCTAATTTTCCTATCACCCTTCAGGGCACCACCATCTTCCCAAGCACAAATGCAGGTGTGTTCAACAACTCCTCATTCTCTCTCACTTCCACATCCAATCAATTGAGGCAGCTAGGTGACTCAGTGGATAAAGTGCCAGGACCTAGAGTCCAGAAGGCCTTAGTTCAAATCTGGTCTCAGACACTGACTCTGTTTGACCCTGGACAAGTCACTTCACCCTTTTTGCCTCAGTTTCCTCCTCTGCAAAATAAGGATAATAAAAGCACTTCCCTCCCAGGCTTGATGCAAGCATAAATGAAGTAATAATTAGAAATCACTTGGTGCCGGGCACACAGTAGGCACTACATAAATATTAGTTATTATGTCAATTGTGAGTTCTACCTCTATATGTGCCTTCTCTCCTCAGACACTGCCACTGTCCTGGTACAGAGCCTCATCACCCCTGCCCTGCCCATGTAACTGCAATAGCTCTCTCATTCAAATCTCTCCCCATTCCATTCCCTCCTCCACTGAGCTGCCAAGCTGATCTTCCCAGAGCATAGACTTCATGTCACCCTCCCTCAGTCAAGAAGCTTCAGAGGTTTCCTATCACTTCAGGGATCCATCATCAAATATCGAAACTCTAGACATGTTCAACACAAGGCTGTGCCGGACCTGGTGTCAGGAAGATTCCTCTTCCTGAATTCAAATCTAGCCTCAGACACTTACTAGCTGTGTGACCCTAGGTAAGCCACTTAAACTCTGCCTTAGTTTCCTCACCTGTAAAATAAGCTGGAGAAGGAAATGGCAAAATATCCCAGATCCAGAAAAGGGGAGAGACCTATTCGTTCAAAAATAATTATAGCTGCTCTTTTTGTGGTGGCAAAGAACTGGAAATTGAGGGGATTTCCTTCACTTCGGGAATGCTGAACAAGTTGTGGTATATGATTAAAATGGAAAACTAGTGTGTTATAAAAATGATGAGCAGGATGATTTTGGAAAAACCTGGAAAGATTTACATGAACTGATGTAAAGTGAAATTTCAAAAATCCGTGCTTAGCCCTTTGCTATTTGACATGATTTAAGAATTATCTGAATAATGATATACCATGGTATGCTTATAAAATTTGTAGATCACATAAAGCTTCTATCTAAAAAAAAACTTACAGGTGAGGTAACAAGAGTCAGCATCCAAAACAATCATTGTAGCCATTGGGTCAATGGGTCATTGGGTCAAATCTAGTAAGATCAGGTTTCATTGGGATAAATGTAAAAATCTCATCTGTGGGTTCAAAAAATCAATTTCACAAGTATAAAATGGGGGAGACATTCTAGACAGCAAGACAATTCTGGGTATGACGTATTAGGCTAGACACTGATAAATTAAAGAACATCCACCAATGAAGGAGAAGGGCCTTGAGGGCATACCATATGAGGAACCAGCTATGAAAGAACTGAAGATGATTAGAATGAAGAACAGACCAAGGGAACAGGATAACTGTCTTAAACTATGTGAAGAATTGTCGCTTAAAAGGAGGTTTGGACTTGGCCCCAGAGCACAGAATGTGAAACAATAGATATAATTCACCAAGAAGTGTTATAATAAAAGGGAACTCCCCTCTGATATTCCTATCTATTAGATGTAGATGTAGATGGGGTATAGAGAGAGGATAGGATGACACCTCTCTCCTTTATAACAGTTGCCCAGGCAGGCTCCTTTAGGTCAATGGATGATATTCCTTCAGGACCCACCTGAGGTTGATATTATTTAATGGGCTCTTCAGCTTGTGTTGTAATCTGACTGCGTGACTCCCTCCCCAAATAATCTTTGAATAACCAATTCAGGAAGGTACTTTAAAACTTTGAATGTATTTGGCAAAGAAGGATAATGGTAGGGGATAGAGGTATTAGAGACCCTAATTTAAATGGTAGTAATGAATCTCTAAACTGCAGGCAAATGAAGGAATCAAGATGATAGCTTCTCTCTGGTACAGCCTGGCCAGGGCCATACCAGAGCAGGCAAACTGCTGTTTAATCTTTCAGCTTCTTCTTCAGTAGATGTTAAGCCTAATCAGTTTGAGATATCCACCCTTTCCACCCTCCTCTTCTTCTCCTGCCTACTTCCTGGATCCCTCCTGGACCCTGGGAAACCTAGACGACTAAGATGTTTGACTTCCTAATATCTAGGGGCAGTAGGATCAGAGATGGTGGTCTGATATAGGTTGATGATGGCACAGGAACCACAGGAGGAGCTTGCAGGGTTGAGTTTGCAAGTCTCAATTCCCCAAAGACCAGGATCCACTGATCTCCAGTCTCAGGGACAGGTAAAGAACCAAGAACCTCTGCCAGGGCTACCAACTGCCCTCTCCTGAGTCCTCATGCCTCTCTGGGAACATTCCGACATCCAACTGATCCACCTGTCAATCAGAGTGAACTCCTAGCTCCCAGAGATTCAATATAACAGAAGCAATGAGAAACAGTAAGCACTATCCATAGATAGAATGATGGACTGCCTTAGGAGGTGGTGGGTTCTTCCTCAGTGAATGTCTTTAAGCGAAAGCCAATTGTCAGACATGTTGTAAAGGGAATCCTCTACAGCTCGGACCTGGAATCAGCAAAACTTGAGTTCAAATTTGGCTTGACACTTTTTATTAGACAAGTCACTTAACCTCATCTGCCTTAATTTTCTCATTGTAAAATGGGGATGCTAATAGTACCCATCTCCCAAACTTCTTGTGAGGATCAAATGAGATGATATCTGTAAAGTGCTTTTCTAACCTTAAAGCACTATATAAATGTTAAGTATTATAATGATGGTTGTGGAGATAGGGGTTGAATCAGAAGGCTCATGAGGCCCCCTCTAGCTAAGGTTCTGTACTCCCGAGAAGCCCTAAACATGCCTGCCATCTTGGCAACCCATGTGCCGATCTCCAGTCTGTCTACACTTTAGAAAGACACTCTTTGGTTTCTGAAAAAGGAAGCATCTCAACATCCCCTTAACAAGGACCCAGAGTCACGTATGGCTCCCTTGGTGACTCCATCCCTCTAAGAGGTCAGGTGAAACCACGGATGCACGCAAGGGCCCCAGATCCAGACCAGATAAGCTTACCGCTCTGGGTTGGTGAGGACAAGACCATTAAATACTCTCGAGAGATCTCGGAGGTTAAAGATGTAATGGAACTTGGAAGGCGTGGGAGGCAGATCCTGGACAATGATTTGGTAAAGCATAAGTGTGCAGGTGGTCAATAAGTCACTAATCCAAGCAATCTGTTCCGTAAACACCTACAAAGTGAAACCAAACTGCAAGTGACTGAATGGCCTGATGGAGAAAGAAAGAGTCAAAAAGAAATGCGGGCCACAGAGTTGGGTAGTGGGAGGACAAGCTCATAAAAGAGCCCTGTGAATATTGTCCTTTAATTTGTTTAAGTTGCTGGTGAATATTACTTTAGCTTCGGTTTCTAATTTAAGTTGAAATTACCTTGGTATGGCCTTTCAAGATGGAGGAATAAATTAAATGTAAAGACTCCTCAGAAGGAAATGGCACATTGAAAACGTTGAAGAGAGAAATAAATCTTGGGTCCACTTCGTTACGACCCCCTCCGGCCTTTCCCATTGCAGCAACGAAGCCAAGGTCTTTAAGGGATTTACAATTCATCTCCTTCCCGCGGTCGTAAAGGTAACTCTTCTCCAAAAGGAGCTTCAGCAAAGCTATGGGTTGCTGAGTGCCATACTCATCAACCTTATTTTTTAAGAAGAAAAGAATCGATCAATTGGCCAATCAACAAACATTTAGGTTCCTACTATGTTCCGTACATTGTGTTGAGCAAAGAAAACCAGAAATGATATAATCCTTACCCTCGAGGAGCGTACATTCTTTTTTCCCCCAACAATCACTTTCTATCTTAGTAATAGCTCTAACACAGAAGGTCAAAGGCTACACAAATGGGGTTAAGTGACTTGCCCAGGTCACACAGCTAAGAAGTGTCTGAGGCCACTTTTGAACCCAGGTCCTCCTAACTCCAGGCCTAGCATTCTATCCACAGTGCCACCCCAACTGCCCCAAGGAGCTTACATTCCGTCATGGAAGATACATTGTCAGATGTGGCTGCACATTAGCTGTGCCCTTACCCTACCAGAGAAATACTTTTTTTCCAGAATGGCTCCCAAATTATCCCATTATCTCATATTCCAACATTAACATATAATGTTAAATGCTAGACAGGACAGGGATGTGCTGGTAAGTGTTTAACAACCAACTCTCCCCAAAAAATAATGTACTTGGGAGCAGCTGGGTAGCTCAGTAGATTGAGAGCCAGGCCTAGAGATGGGAGGTTCTAGGTTCAAATCTGGTCTTAGTCATTTCCTAGCTGTGTGACTCTAGGCAAGTCACTTAATCCCACTGCCTAGGCTTTACTATTCTTCTGAAGGCAGAAGGTAAGGCTTTTTAAATAATAATAATAATAACATACACATGATATTTTAAAGTTTAATTTGTATTATTATTGTCATTTTATAACATCTATGAAATCAAGAAATCAAGTCCTGATTTGTAGCATTTCCGAGACATAAATCAGTGATTCCCAAAGTGGGTACTACCACCCCCTGGTGGGTGCTGCAGCGATCCAGGAGAGCAGTGATGGCCACAGGTGCATTTATCTTTCCTATTAATTACTATTAAAAATGTTTTTAATTAATTTCCAGGGGACTCAGTAATATTTTTTTCTGGAAAGGGGGCAGATAGGCCAAAAAAGTTTGGGAACCACTGACATAAATGATCACACTGAAAACTTAATCATCAGCATTCCTGAGCCTGCTTGAGCTAGCTCCAACACACACCAGACCCCTATGCAAACTTTGCCAAAGAAGCCTCTGTACCCAGAAATATCCTCATCGTGTATAGTGATGATCTCCCTCCTTAAATGGGGAAAATCAGAACCTTGTAGGCCTAAGTGGGTGGGAACTATGCCTATTTCCAGGAAGCAAGAAAGGAAAGGCAATGAATTATTATTTCAAGTGGCAGAAGAGTCTAAATTCACTTACTAGCACATTGTTATTGAATTTGACCACTATTCTTCTTTTAAAAAATTAAACAGCCATACCATTGTTGGGGTTGTACCCCAAAGAGATCATTGATAAACAGACTTGTACGAAAATATTTATAGCTGCGCTTATTGTGATGGCAAAAAACTGGAAAATGAGGGTATGTCCTTCAATTGGGGGATGGCTTAACAAATTGTGGTATCTGCTGGTGATGGAATACTATTGTGCTCAAAGGAATAATAAACTGGAGGGATTCCATGTGAACTGGAACGACCTCCAGGAACTGATGCAGAGTGAAAGGAGCAGTGCCAGAAGAACACTGTACACAGAGACTGATACACTGTGGTAAAATCGAATGTAATGGACTTCTGTACCAGCAGCAATGCAATGACCCAGGACAATTCTGAGGGACCTATGGAAAAGAACGCTACCCACATTCAGAGGAAGAACTACAGGAGTGGAAAGAGAAGAAAAACAACTGCTTGAACACATGGGTTGAGGCAGACATGATTGGGGATGTAGACTCGATACTACCACACCAATGCAACTATCAACAATTTGGAAATAGGTCTTGATTAATGACACATGTTAAAACCAGTGGAAATGTGCATCGGCTATGGGGGGGGGGTGGAGATTGGGGGGGGAAGGGGAAAGTAAGAGCATGAATCATGTAACCATATTAACTTTTCTAAAAAATAAAAATTATTAAAGAAAAAAATTAAAGAGTCCATAGGTAGAGAGATAAAGAAGCCCCACAACCACTCTGGAGCCTCCAAATAAGAATACATACTTCTCCCCTTTCTCTACCTGTTCTCAATGAAATCTTTAATTTACCTTTGGCATATTCATATCATCCATGAACACCAGGAGACGTTTCCCCATTGGTGGTCCATAAGTGTCTTTGGTTCTCTTCTCAACATTTGCTTCCAAATTCCTTTGAATGTCCATGGATGTGGTACGAGAAGAGAAATTAACGATGAGTACAATCTAAATTAGAAAGAGATAGTGATGGAGATAGGAAGAGAATTATGTTGAGTAGCGTAATTCTGCCTTATTACGGTCAATCACAAAAGTGTGAATAAGTTTCAAACTGTTTCACTAATTTAACCCTTTTCATCTTACTGAAATTATTTATTAAATCAACTTCATCGTGCTTTAAGCCATAAATCAGACCTTTTCTCTGAAAGAGGCCGATCCTGCCTGCCAATGGCAGATTAGCCATTTTCTACATATGGACCTTGGAAGCAGTACAGTAAATTCAAATCAATTGAAAAAAATTATTAAGTACCTATTATGTAAAAGTAGCCACTAAAGATACAAAGATAAAAACAGCCATGGCCCTCAAGGGGCATATATTCTACTTGACTAAAGTGAGGTGAAAAAGGCACTAGAAAAGTCGAGATAACTTCTCACCCTCTCACAGTTTTATAAGATGACCACTAGCCAGGAGCAAAAAGCACAGCCCACTCCGACATCCCTGAAGATGACCATCTCTCCATCTCCTCCCTAGCTTGCTTCACCTCTGCTAACCCTATTTTTACCCTCTTCATGACCTCTCATCCCCCCACTTCTAAGAACTTTCTCAGGTTGTTGATCAGCCTTCTGCTACTCATCATCCCTTGCCAAACTGCAGCCCAGGATTGCTCCCATTATCCGCCTTTTCTGTTCCTACTCACATGATGCTGACCAGAACTGAAAGATGTCTTACAACCAGCCTTACTGGGTACACTACTAAGTGTGTTGGGTGCTATCGGGGAGAAGTGAGTAGCAGAAACTGCCCCATGACAAGAGAAAAGATGTGGCTGGACCTGGCCAGCGATAACCACCATGTTCCAAAGGTGGGAGCCAGAGGGAAAAGTGAGTGATTTTTTTTCCCTGTTTAGCCTTTACCTCCCACCTCAAACCTATACCCAAATGGGCACAGAAATGCTACGTTAGTAAAGGAGGAGTTGAGGAACTCTACTAAGCAGGAGAGAGATGTGCTCAGCTTAAGGGAAGAAGAGAAGGCCTGGAACAATTTCTGTGAGGAATGTGACAGAATCAATGAGAGAGGAGTAAAAGGAATATCAAACAAGAGGGAAAGTAGACAACATAAATTTGTAGTGGATTCAGTCAGCATAATTCTATGACTTCCTCCTAGGGAATATGGGAGAATGCAAAAAAGGAGGAGAAAAGCACACATTGAAAAGGTGACGAGGTAAAGTTTAACAAAAAGGGTATTTTGAGTATCTTATTTTATTTGCTTATTTTTAAACTCTTACCTTCTGTCTCAGAATCAATACTAAGTATTGGGGTCCAAGACAGAAGAGTAATAAGGACTGGGCAGTGACTTGTCCAAGGTCACACAGCAGCTAGGAAGTATTGAGGTCACATTTGAACCCAGGACCTCCAATCTCCAGGCCTGGCTCTCTATCCACTAAGCCACCTAGCCACTCCAGTTTGAGTACTTTATATGGAAGGAAAATGCAAAATATGTAAAAGAATTAGAAATAATAGATTAATGAGCTAATATGTGATCCAATTAGTTGACTAAGTTGCAAAGAGTTTTTTGTAGATATTAAAGAGCTAGAAAAATATGGGTTATTATTAATTAAGAACAAGAACTTACATAGAGGTCTTGGTTCAAATTCTTTAGAAAGTTCTGGGTAGTAGCTGTCTTAGAGGTACCAGATTCACCCACGAAAATAACAGGGTGTTTAATTTTAACCATTTGCTCCAACAACCACGTTGTACGGGTGGTATCCACTGTGTGAACTATGAAACATTTAAAAATTCATTTAAAATGCAATAGATTGAACATCTGGCAGCCTAAAGTTGATTTACTAGGGGACAAAAGACCTTGACAATCTCCTCCAAATCAGCTACATAGCTCAGGCTCTTCTTGGCTTTACTAAAGTCTAGAACTGGTAGAGCTGATTATTTTCAATTGCATTGGTCCCTCAGATTTTTAATCCTGATACTTTCAAATGGACAGCATCCCAAAATTCAAATTTACAAGACAGAATAATTTGAGGAATGATTGTTTGCTCCATGAAAGTATCCATTACCTCATTTTCCTCCAAATAAGTAGTAATAGTGCCCTGAAGTTGAACTGTTATCCACTTCCTCCCATTAATACAAACTCAACATGCTGGAGGGCTTTCTCAGCATCTCCAGACATCCTAAAGATGCCAGCATGGCTTTCTGGCTATCCACAAGTCATCCCTTACCCTGGCCATGTGACTAGTCTATTGTCTCTTCCTATCATACATCTCTCAGTCACGTCCTTTACTCCTGCCTTTCTTCAGAGTGCCTACATGTCGTGGCTCATGCTCACATCTTCCATGATGTATCTCGCCATTATTCTCAGAGTAACAATTCATTTCAGTTCTACGAAGACCCTGGTATTCTATGCCTTGCTTCCACTAGTCTAATGTTGTTATTAAAAAGAATGTCTGTTAAAAATGGTTTTGACATTTAATTAAGGAAAAATAAAGTATTATCAATTTTTTAAAAAAATAATATCTGGTTCAGTCTTAAAATCCGACTTGCACAGATCTCAGGAAAAGAACAATCATATAAAAAGTCACACTGAGCAGTCTAACATTTAAAAACCAATTCTAGAGACTTCCAGTCTCTATTTCCTGCCTCATCTGTTTTTTGCCTCTTACCACTAGACAGCACAGTAGAGACAACCACGTGCCATCTGCTGCACTTGTCAAAAATGGCAGAAACCATGGGATACAAGTAAGGCCAGCCATGGAGGTGCCCAATGGGAACCATGTTATAGCATGCTAAGCCCACCGCCATCACTATCTTTGTATGTTCTACTGCTCCTTCTATAATGCTGAAAATTATAGTTCGAAATGGACAAATATAGAGCACGAAAACATCATTACCTAAAAGAACTTGTCCTTTATTAAAAAGTGATAACCACTTAAGAAATCAATACTAAACCATACTGACCTCAATTTCTGTTGGCTAAGCCTCTGAAATGAATTCACAAGGATGCTTTTCTCTCCCCCAGATTCAGCAGAAATAATTATTCTCGGGCTAATTTTATTTTCTCTTACCCAGGATGTCAATAAATTTCTGATCTCGGTCATGAATGTACTCGGGAACCAGTCTGCTCCATGGAAGCCACCTCTTCTTTTTGTAATCAAAATGGAAGTCATACAGTGTTGGAAGCTGACCTAAAGCAAACAGTAGACACTTCAGCTCTAGAACACTGGAAATTAAGTCAAACTTAGAGACTCCAGCTTATGAACTGTTTTTATAAAGACAGCAAAATTGTCTATTCTCATGACATCGAGATTATCTTACAATCATTTTATACTTTAAAATATTAGAGACAGGGGGCAGCTGGGTAGCTCAGTGGATTGAGAGTCAGGCCTAGAAACAGGAGGTCCTGGGTTCAGATCTGGCCTCAAACACTTCCCAGCTGGGTGACCCTGGGCAAGTCACTTGACCCCCATTGCCCACCCTTGCCACTCTTCCGCCTTGGAGCCAATACACAGAAGTTAAGGGTTTAAAAAAATAAATTTAAAAAAATATTAGAGACAAGCTGCTGATCTTCATCAGTAAAGGGAGTTTCTACAAGAGTTCCCTAACAAGGAAATCATCAGATAAAAAGAGAGCTATGCTAAGACCCCATTCTAAGTAGATATTCAAGTTCAAATCTTCCGGGGGGGGGGGAACTTGTTAATAAATAGCTGTCTTTTTTATTTTTTATTGATTAATTAAGGAAATTTTTCCATGGTTACATGATTCCTGTTCTTTCCCTCTCCTCCTCCCATAGCCAATGTGCAATTGCACTGGGTTTTACACATATCAAATAAATAGCAGTCTTGAGGCAGCAAAGCGGTTCAGTGGATAAAGTGCCAGATCTGGAGATAGGAGATTCTGAGTTCAAAATCTGGCCTCAGACACCTCCTAGCTAGGTGACCCTGGGCAAGCCACTTACTCCAAATTGCCTAGCCCTTACTAGTCTTCTGCCTTGGAACTGATACTGAGTATCGAGCCTAAGATAGAAGGTAAGGGTTTGGGGTTTTCTAAAATTAGAAATAATAATAAATGGCAGTCTTCAGATAAAGACATCTTTTCGTCCCCTGAGTAGAAAGAAAAAGGCCTCCATATAATGATTTTGGTAGGTTTTTTCTTCAAAGCCCTGCTTTGTATTTTTCTATGAAGATGCTATGTAAAGAGATATATGCTAGGAAATTGTGGTGCTGTAAAAACAGAAGATTATCAAGAAAAACTGATTACTAAAAAAAGAAAAACCATATCTAACTATGCAACAGGGCAGAAGGACTTTCCTTTGTAACTCAAGGACACGGCTAGGTAAGGATAAGGAAGAAATATTACAAAGTTGGCAGGAATATGAAAAATCCAAATAACCGCTTCAGGACCAAATCAATGCCTTAGCTAAAATCAACTCAATCCACAAGCCCTTATTAAGCAGTCTACTATAAGTCAGACACTATGCCAGGTGATGGGGATACGAGGACAAAAATGAAATATTCTGCCCAAACTTACAAGAGGGCACTCCAGCTAGGAGGGGAGATGGCCAGTACAGAGATGAAAATGGGGGGGGGAGGGTGAAGTATCTTGTATATAGAAAATGGCTTTTAAATGACAGTTCAACTAACCTTTGAATTAGGGAGTAAAGGAGGAAGGGAGGACACTACATGGCTTAGAATCTTCAAGACATATAAAATGAGGGAATCTGATCTCAGCAGGAACTTACTACCGTCACCTAATCCACAACCAAACAAACTCCTTTTTAAGGGGTCCAAATCTATGACTTCATCAGGGTGAGGAACTTACCCTGATGAGGATTGCCAACTGCTCTGTGGCTTGGTCTTCAAACAGAGCCTCGGGCACTGAAAGGTTAGGTGTTGTGCCTCCGGCCCCTCAGCTTCTGTCTTAGTAGCTGGGAACGCCATTACTCTGAGACCCCAGACCTCTATTCACCATACCACAATAATTCTCAAATGTGGTCCCAAATAATACCAGTGTCACTTTCTGAATATAGAATTTGGGAGGATGGGTCATCACGACCAGCACCAACCTGGCAATGAACCAGGCTTGGCCCAGTCTTCATCTTCAGCTACTGTTGACATGGAGGAAACTCTTTTAACACATTCATCAAATTTAAGTCTCCCATCATCAAGGAGGGAGGACCCCAAGGAGCAGTAGAGGGCCTCCAAGAAGAAGCATTCCAAGATTTCTAATTCTTCTACTTCTGTTTCAAGCAAGGAATCCAACATCTTGGTTAACTGAGTCACCTAATATATGGAAAAAAGGGAAAGCACATGGTTCAGAATTCTAGACCCACTTGAGGAGCTCCAGCTACACATTGATCAATCAGTCATTAAGCATCTATGAAGAACCTGTCCTAGGGAAGTCACTGTGGGATGCTGGGGATAAAAAGACAGAAGAAAAACCACCTCTGATCTCAAGGAGCTCACATTCTATTGAAGGAAATGGCACATACACATATAAATAGATAAAAATACATCCAAGGCAAACAAGTTGGGGAAGCACGAGCAGGTGGAGGATCAGGAAAGGCCTCATGGAAGAGGTGGAGTTTGAGCTGAGTTCTGAAGGAAGCAAGAGATTCTAAGAGATGAAGGTGAGGAAGGAGGCCCCTCTGGCCAGGGCAGAGATAAACAAGGGGGTTGAAGTATCATGGGGATGGAGAATGGCTTTTGAATGACAGTTCAGCTAGACCTTAGAAAGCCTGAAAAGGAATAATGTATTGGGAAATTCACATAAAAATATAACCCTTTAGCTGGCATACAACGCCAAGGCATGTGAGGGGGAAACCACATGGCCAAATGAAGCCTGGGACTCTCTGAATGGGCTGGCAGAAGCCCCTGACCCAGCCAGTGGTGTGGCATGGTTGTGCCTGGACATCAGAACACATGACCCAGACTGCCCAATCAGAATGCCAAGTAGGTGTAACACCATTGGCTGTATAAGAGCTGAGGCCAGAGGAAAACTCAAGGTCCTTTTTTATTAAGATTCCTCCCTGAATACAATGCCTCTCTCTCTGGCCTTAATTTATCTGGCCCAACCATGTGCCTGGTCCAGCTGAAAATTTGGGACCTGAAGAAGCATTGAGTCTGCGAGACCATGGTAGTTAGAAAGACCTAGTAATATCTCTCTCTTTTACAAATAAATAATTATAAATTTAATATGTCTCCAAGGTTCATTTTTGAATACCAAACAGAAGAGTTCCATCATTGAGCAACTTGAGGTGGATGGGTAAGGGAGTAACATGGTCAGATCTTCTGGTTCAGAACGATCATTTTGGCAACTGTGTGGAAGATGGATTGGAGATGGAAAGATCGAAACAGAGAGATGATTAGGAGGCTTTCATGATAAGCCAGGTGATGGAGGCCTGGACATCTTGGCCAACCATGGAATGGTTATCAATTTCTCTAAATAGCTGTAGCCTTTGACACTATCACCCTCTCCTGAAAATTCTCTCTTCTCTAGGTTTGCATGACACTGTTCTTCCCTGGATCTCCTCCTATCTGTCCACTGACCACTACTCAGCTTGTTTTCCTTGTTCTTTGTCCAGATCACATCCATAAAGTATGGGTGTCTATCCCCCCAGGCTCTATCTTGGCCCTTCTTCTCTCTTCTCTCTATACCAGTGATTCCCAAAGTGGACATCCCCCACCCCCGTGGGTGCTGCAGTGATCCGGGGAGCGGTGATGGACACAGGTGCATTTGGGGGCAGTGAATAACTGTAAGGGGGCAGTGATAGTATGTGACAGGGAGCGCTAAGTAATATTTTTTCTGGAAAGGGGGCAGTAGGCCAAAAAAGTTTGGGAACCCCTGCTCTATACCAACTTGCTTAGAAAAGTCCATCAGCTCCCTAGTTCAACTATGATCTCCATGTAGATGTTCTCAGATGTATTTATATAGCCCTAGAAACACTCTCTAGAACTCTAGTCCTATGTTACCAATTGCCTCTTGGGCATCTCAAATTGGATGTCTTGTAGGAATCTCCAATTAAACATGACCAAAACAGAATTTATAATCAAATCATCCTCCATTCCCGATTTCTCTACTACTGTTGAAGGTACCATGATCTTCCCAGTCACACAGGCTCACAAACTCAGTATTATTCAAGCTAGGCAGGTAGGTGGAGCAATGGCTAGTGCTGGACCTGGAATCAGGAAGATTTGTGTTCAAATCTGACCTCAGACACTTACTCTATGACCATGGACAAGTCATTGAATCCTGTTTGTCTGTTTCCTCACCTGTCAAATGACCTTGAGAAGGAAATGGCAAGTCACGCCAGCATCTTTGCCAAGAAAATCTCAAATAGGGTCATGAAGATTTGGACATGACAGAAAAATGATGACCGCCTCCCTTCCCACCAAGTAATGTCAGACTTCTTTGTCTGGCATTTAAGACCCCTCCAAAAACCTAGTAGCGATCTGACAGTTGGCATTTATTAAGCACTCAAGGTGGGTCAGGCACTGTGCTAAATATTGGGCATATGAAGAAAAATAGCCACAGTCCTCAAGGAGCTCACATTCTAATGGAAGACACATGTATGAGATATGTGCCAAGTGATCATCTGAAAGGGGAAGAAAGTAGCAGCTGTCAGTGAAGGGAAGGTGGAGAGAGACAAGGAAAGGCCTCCTGTGGAAGGCTGGATTTAAACTAAGCCATGAACAAAACCAAGAACACTAAGAAGCAGACATGAGAAGAGACTACTCCAGCCATGGAAGTCAGCCAGTTCAAAGGGATGGAGGTTAGAGATGAAACATCTTGTGCAATTCACAGCAAGGAGGTTCATGAAGCCCAAGGATAAGAGTCACGTATGCAAAGACTGGAGAAGTGGAAGGTTCCAGGTTATGAAAAGCTTTCAATGCTAACCAAGGAGCTGACATTTGATCCTAGACCCTCTAGATCCTAGACTCTTAGATCCTCCATCTGATAGTGATATCGGAGCCTTAACTGACATCACTCCACCCAACCTTGTCAGCCATTGGTCCCCTAGGCACATTTTATATTCTCCATGGCTTTGCTTGGATGCTCCCTGTGCCTAAAGGATCATTCACCATCCCCATCTTCTATTTGCCTCATATAATTATTGTTCAGTCGTTTTTCAGTTATAGCCAACTTTTTGTAACACTGTTTGGCTTTTGGTTTTTTAATTAATTAATTTTAAAATATTTTCTCATGGCTACATGATTCATGTTCTCTCCCTTCCCTCTTCCCTCCCTGCTCCCAGAGTTGACAAGCAATTCCTCTGGGTTATACGCAATACCTATTTATTCGTTTTTGTAATAATCTTTTAAAACCAAAACCTATTTGGGGTTTTCTTGACAGAAATACTGGAATGGTTTCCCCATTTCCTTCTCCAGCTCATTTGATATATGAAGAAACTGAGGCAAACAGGGTTCAGTGACTTGCCTAAGGGTCACCAGCTAGGAAGTGTCCAAGGCCAGATGTGAACCCAGGAAGTAGCCCAGTGCTCTCTGCACTGTGGCACCACCTAGCTGCCCTTGGTTTGCCTCCTTCCCATCTTTTAAAGATTAACCAAAAGTCTAAATTTCCCTGATCCCTCTGCTTATGGTAATGATCTCACGAAGCACTTTGTTTTAGAGGCCCTCGATTGCAAATATTCTTTAATGGTGTGTAATTTATCCTTCTACCAGACTGTAAGCTTCTAGAGGGCATTCCCTGAATCTTAGTCTATCACATTTTTTTTTTATTTCTACCAGCTCTATACACAGGAAGTTTATTGTTGTCAAGGAGGAGGAGGAGGAGGAAGAGCAATACTTTACCATATTTAGATCTGTCTGAGGAACTATAGTCTTAAGCTTCTCTCCTTGCCTGCCATCTACTATTCCTTCCACAATCATGTCAATAAGGTAGGGGCAATACTTCTTGAAGAGTTGATTCAAATACTTTTGCTCTTGCTGTAAAAGAACATCATTCAAATATGTTACCGAGGGCTGTTGACTTATTAGAATGGTAGGTAATAGAGGTTTTATTGTTATTATCAAAAGACAGGTGAAAGCTGCTTCTCCTGGATCTGATGAAACCTGACCAGTGGGCAAGTGATAAAGATGAAGAGGCAGGACCCTCTTCCAATAACGGATGGCACTATTATCCACTACTGATGTATATATTGGGTAAGTGGATTATGGTAGGAATCTCTGATTTCGATTGATTGCGAATAATTTGAAAATAGTTTTCTTTGGGAGCTATATTTATATTACTTCTGGTATATAAACAAACCTGTCGGTCAGTGGCTTTTAACCTCAGCTCTGTGGATTTGTTTTGTAATATTTGATGACTATTTCAATACACTGACTGCCTTTGGAAGCCCAGGTATTTTATTTTATGCATTTAAATATATCATCCATGGGCTTCACAAGGCTGCCTAAGAGGTCCATGGTGCAAAGGAGGCTAAGAACTCCTGCTCTGTTTATAATAAAGAAACAAGATGATTTCACTGAAAAAAAAAATACAAAATAGGGAACAGAAACCCCTCGCTCATTTTAAGTGGCTTTGCCACTTAGTACTTTTGAGATCCAGGGCCAGTCCACTTAATTATTCTCATCCTCAGCTTCTTCATCAATAAAATAGGGATAATAATCGCTGTCCTACTTGTCAGACTCAGTCGGAGACATTCTACTCCATAGTAATCCTTTGTCACTACTTTTTGGATACGAGTTCAATCAGCTCCGAGTTCTGCTCACTTGTGTCATTCTCACTTTAGAAAAATCATTTACCTTGTTGGTGATCTGGTTAACCCACATGTTCCAATAAGGCTCATATTTCAAGTTTTTAGGATCGACATAAACCATCCCACATCGGGAGACGGTGGCGGGAGACGCATACTGTAAGTCCCCAACCTGTAGAAACAAAACAAAGCTATTAAACAAATATCAAACAAAGCTATTTTCTAAGTGCTCATGAAACAATCAAGGTGCATATTGCCCAAGGTATAGCTGGTGAGCCAGAAATCGGACCGCCATCTTTTCATGTGCAAACATTTTTCAGTTTTAAATGAACTCATTTACCATTTGATGGAATTCAATAGACATTGATTCAGCATGGATGCTGGCATCGTGCCAAGCTATAGGATGGACCTTCCTTCTACATTCTGCATCTTCCTAACTCCCAGAGCCCCAGGGACCTTCTCTGATGGCCACACAACTTTGGTTTCAGGCAAGCGGCAAAGAAAGACAGATACACAAGCAAGGAGTCATGACCCAATATTTAAGACCCTAATCCAACCCAACCCAACCCTACACGCCCCGGTGAAATAAGTGCTTCCTGTGTGCAGGACATTGGGGTAGAGGCACAAAGACAAAGTAAAAAGCCTTCCTGGCTTTCAAGGATCTTACATTCTATTGGACTGACATATCTTTGGGAAAATGGCTGAGGTTTATGGTCAAAATACCAAGAGCTTTTGACTTTGATGGGAAAATGTTCTCAAAAGTTGAACTACACCAACAAAATTAACTCATTTAATTTATTTATATATATGTGTGCATATACATATATATATGCATATATATATATATATAAAAAAAATTTTTTTTACATAACAAGTAATGTGGCTTACTGGATAGAGAGCCAGCCTTGGAGTCAGGAAGACCTAAGTTCAAGTCCTACCTCTAGTACATACCGACTTTATAACCTGAGACAAGTCACTTTAAACTCTCGGTGCCCCGTGCAACACTAAGCTGCAGAGAACCCTGACCTACCTTAAGTAGAGGGAGTTTCCTCTCCAGAGAGTTTCCTATACCAGGGCTCCTTAACCTGAACTTGGGATTTTTAAACTCATTTTGTAAATGAATTTCAGTGAAATAGGCTGGGCTTCACCACACTGCCAAAAGGCACAAAAAAAATGTTAAGAGCCCCTGTCCTAGACCAATGAAACCTCCTAGACCAATGAAACCACAGATACCGTCCCCCCAAATTCATTTACACCATGCAAGCAGAAAAATAGATAACCATATGCAAAAATACCTTTGATAAACAGCCAATATGAACAAATCATGGGTGTGCGATTAGTGATGTCATTAACATTTAGCTCAGAATGATTTCCCCACCACTTACCTCAAACAACAGAGAGCAATGAGCCTGAAGCCGGATGCGTTCCCCATTTGCCAAGGTCAATAGCTTGTTGTCATCCATCACAGAATTCATATTTTCTACCCAGAGTGCATCCACATCACCATCAAATAAAATGTATCTGAAGAAAGGTGGTAAAAGTGAAAAGTGGCTCATAAGCATCACTTGCCTCTCAGTGGTAACCCCCAATAAGGAGCAAGGACCCTAGTTTGGGGGAGCTTCTTGAGAGACAAGAGAAAGGATTCAAAGTCCCCACAGCACAAACATTCCCTAATGATGAGAGCTGTCCCAAGGTAGAATGGACAGTCTCAGAAGGGAAGCGGGAATCCATTGCCTGGGGAGGAGACGAGTTCCCCCTCAAGGAGGGAAGGAGAGCCTTCGAGAAGATGCTGGATGACTATTTGTCGAGTATGTTGTAGAGAAGGATTCCTTTTAAGTTATGGATTGGGCCAGATGGTCTCTGAGGTCTCTCCCAACTCTGAAACTCTAGGATTTTGTCCTAACTCCATATCATAGGGTAATAGACTTTAACATAGTTAAAAGGAGCCTTGGAGACCATGTAACTCAACCCCCTCATTTCAGAGACTGGAACTGAGGTCCAGGGAGGATCACACAGCAAGTAAGTGGTAAATGCGGGCATCAAACAGAGATCCTCTGATTCTAAAGCCAGCAACCTCTCCTGATGTCTTCAAGCATCTTTTGGCATTACAGCATCACAAGACAAATTGTACACTGGCTATTTCAACAGGGAAGACAGAATCACACGCAGGTTATATTCACCTGAGACCAGTCCACAGTGGCTATCCAGATTACTCTGTTGAACTGGAATCTTGTACTCTCAAATACCATTTGAAATAATCATGAAACAGCTGGCCTTCAGAGTGAGGGACCTGGGATTTGGCAGGTTTGGAATTATTAAGTGTATTTGCCAAATAGATTTTGAGCTAAAATAGAAAATCAGAATCTTCCTGGCCTTCATTAGGTCTTATTTCGTCATAAAGTAATTTTTAAAAACAAAACAAAACCCACACATCTTTCATCTTAGAATCAGTACTGTATATTGGTTCCAAGGAAGAAGAGCTAAGCAATGGGTTAAGTGACTTGCCCAGGGTTACACAGCTAGGAAGTGTCTGAGGCCAGATTTTAACCCAGGGCCTCCTGTCTGTTGGCCTGGATCTCAATCCACTGAGCTACCTCGCTGCTCCCCACAAAGTAATTCCTTTTTTTTTTTTTGAAAAATTTTATTTAATTAATTAATCTAGAATATTTTTTCATGGTTACATAATTCGTGTTCTTTTCCTCCCCTCTTCCCACCCCCCTCCCATAGCCAATGAGCAATTCCACTGGGTGTTACATGTGTCATTGATCAAGACCTATTTCCATATTATTGATATTTGCATTAGGGTGATCGCTTAGAGTCTGCATCCCCAATCGTATCCCTATGGACCCACCCACAAAGTAATTCTTTTTTTTTCTAACCCTTACCTTCCGTCTTGGAGTCAATACTTGGCTCCAAGGCAGAAGATTGGTAAGGGTAGGCAATGGGGGTCAAGTGACTTGCCCAGGGTCACCCAGCTGGGAAGTGTCTGAGGCCAGATTTGAACCTAGGACCTCCCGTCTCTAGGACTGGCTCTCAATCCACTGAGATACCCAGCTGCCCCCCACAAAGTAATTCTTAATAATATCGTTGACCTATAGATATCCATATGATTTTTGATCATTTCATAGTGACTAAAGTCTTCTGAGGACACTTACTTTCTCTCTCTCTTGTCAGTTGGCTTATTGGTTTCCCTGAAGATGTTTGACAGAACTCCATCTGTCCAGTCTCGGGTAGAAGGATCCAAAATGCCATATAATTCGATCACGCTCATGGCCTTGGGGTTTAGTATGTAGAGCTTCGTCACTAAGCCAAGCCTAATTTAAAGACACCAATGTGTTATGGTACGAGAGATGCAAACCTGAACAGGATGTTTAGATGGAGATCTGCAGTCCAGGGTTGAAAGCACACCACCAGCTAAGGAGAAACTGACTCCAGAGCTCTCTGTGCCTTATCTGACCCTTTGTAAGGCTCTCAGAACATACCTACTTTCAGGCTCAGGTTCTTTGGATTAGGAGAGGACGGACAGTGTTGTTTGGGAGATGATCTGAAGGCAGATTTTGCCTTAGAGCGCAATAGAGACATCAATGATTACCCTTCCATTGATGGTATACAGGAGAAAACTCTAAGCCCTTTGAGGGCAAACAAGTCAGACTCATAATAATTGATACGTAGAGACCCATTCTTGACTTTCCAATCCATAAAAGATAGAGTCAAGTACTTTTTTCTGATAATACCTGCTTCTGATCTAAGAATCAGAAGGAGGAATTCATCTAAGAAATAATATAAAATAACTGTTCCATGGCCAAAAATTTTAAAAGGATCCTTAGCCAATTACATAAAATAATCTAATAATGCTAATTAATTAATGGCAAAGCTTAAATTTTTAAAGTCATCTTAAGTCAATGAAGCATTTTTTCTCAATGAAGCATGTTTTTCTTTTAATGAGACATTCGAATAGGTCAAATGAATGAACATACATAAACACACACACGTACACACACGTACGCACGTACATCAAGTTGGGTACAAAAATAACATATCATTCAATAAGACAAACAGAAGGGAAAGCGGAAAGGGAAAGGGGGGAATAAAAAGGAAGAATTAATCCTAAGCAATATAAGGAGGGGATAAGAAACAAAAAGAAGGAAACATATAACGAGAATAAAGAATTAACATTAGCAATCATAATCATTAGTGTGAATGGGATAAATTCACTCATAAAATGGAAGGGGATGGCAGAATAATTAGAAAGCAGAATCTAACAATATGTTGTTTACAAGAAACACTTGAAACAGGAATATGCCCACAGTTAAAAATAAAGAGTAATAATTCAGCTTACATTTAAAAAAGGCAGGGATAGTAATCATTCACTACCTCAGACAAAGCAATAGCAAAAATATATCTAATTAAAAGATATAAACAGAGAAATTACATATTGTTGAAATGTACCATAAATAATAAATGAATATCAATGTAAATATATATGCAATGTCAGAAGAATTTTCCTATTAGTTCAACTAGCTAAAGTCAATAAGTCAGAATAAATCAGGAAATAGATTTTATTACATTCAGGGTGACATTCTCTAGCAGCAGTTGATGTGGAATACATCATTCACAATTTAGCAAGCAATACTTATACATTGTATGAAAGAAAGAAAGAGAAAGATGACTATTCATCAAAATATAAGTAGTTGTACCAAAAAAATAGTGTACTTAAAGAAAAGTATATTTCATTTGCTGCAGGAGATGAAAAAGGGAATTATTTTCTTAGTATATCTAGTTTCACTCTGTCAAAGAGAATTGTCCATCAGACCAGACAAGGGAGGAGGACATCCCTTGGACTCTGAAATCCTCTACCTTTAGTAATTAAGTCTTGGAACCAACAAGAGAAAGTAAGATGCTTACGCACATCATCTACTGTAACTGGTGTTACACTTCATATATAAAATATACAGCAAAATGGTTGATGCAGAACAAGATGGAGTCAGTTATGTTCTCTCAAACAATTCCATTTCAGCAGCAACAATTGTCACAACATCTAAATTCTTTTTTTTTTTTTAATTTTTTTGAAACCTATTAACTTCTGTATATTGACTTATAGGTGGAAGATTGGTAAGGCTAGGCAATGGGGGTCAAGTGACTTGCCCAGGGTCACACAGCTGGGAAGTGTCTGAGGCCGGATTTGAACCTAGGACCTCCTGTCTCTAGGCCTGGCTCTCAATCCACTGAGCTACCCAGCTGCCCCCAAACATCTAAATTCTTAAAGGAAAAGTTAAATGAGTTACAGGAAAAAAAAATAGACAACAAAACTATAATAGTAAGAGACCTCGATTTATCCCTCTGAGTCTTAGAGAAATATAACTTAAAAAATAAACAAAAAATAAATACTGAATAGAATTTTAGAAAAGCTAACAGAGGACTTTTGGAGAATACTGAATGAGAATAGAAAAGAGTGTACATCTATCTCATCTGTGCATGGCACCTTCACAAAATGTAATCATAAAAACATCACGAATAGATGTGGAAAAGCAGATATATGTATTGTAAAAACAAGCTGCCTAGAAGATAAATGGGAAATAATCAACAGAGGAAAGGTATTAAAATTAAGGGGGAGAGGGGTAGCAGAGGAGAGAATATGTATTTGAGAAATGTTACAAAGATGAAATTAACAGGCCTTTCCATATAAATTGTTTGAAAAAGTAGGGGGAATCCTAACAAATTCCTCCTGGGATACAAATATGGTCTTGATACCTCAACCAGGGAGAGTCATAGAGAATTTTAAAAATTATAGACCTAGAGATTTCATAAATATTAATTCAATTTTTTGAATAAAATATTAGCAAGGAAACTATAACAACATATTTCAAAGATTATTCACTATAACCAGGTTGGATTTACAAAAAAAAAAAAAAAAAAAAAAAAAAAAAAAAAAAAAAAAGAACAAG
>NC_058130.1:751531731-751548157 GCF_016433145.1 Gracilinanus agilis
TATGGTCTTGATACCTCAACCAGGGAGAGTCATAGAGAATTTTAAAAATTATAGACCTAGAGATTTCATAAATATTAATTCAATTTTTTGAATAAAATATTAGCAAGGAAACTATAGCAACATATTTCAAAGATTATTCACCATAACCAGGTTGGATTTACAAGAATGTAGGGCTGGTTCAATATAAGGAAAAATAGAAACACTGTTACTATATTAATAATAAAAATGATTTTTAAAAATCATATTATTATATTAATAAATACAGAAAAGGCTTCTAACAAGATAAAACATCTATTCCTATTAAAAGCTTTAGAAATCAGGGATAGAGGGGTCTTTCTTTAACATTATATGTAGTTATCTTTCTGAAACCAAAAACTGGCATCTGTAATGGGGATAAAAGAGAAGCCTTTCCAATAAGATCAGTGGTAAAAGCAAGGATGTCCACTAATCCTATTACTGTCCAATATAGTTTTTGAAGTGCTAGTTGGAGCAATAAGATAAGAAAAAAAAATCAAAGGCAAAAAGGAGTAAGCATAGACGAAGAAAAAATAAAGTTATCACTTTTTTGCAGATGATATGATGATTTCTTTAAAGAATCTCAGAGAATGAATTAAAAAACTAATTGAAACAACAATTTCAGCAAATTTGAAGAATATAAAATAAACCCACGTATATCAGTATTTCTGTATATTGCCAACAAAATCCAGCAGGAAGAGATAAAAAGAAAGTTTCTACTTAAAATAACCATTCATAGTTAATGTACTTATTTTCCATAGAAACCATAAAAAAATAAAAAATAGTTGGGAGTCTACCTGCCAAAACACACTCAGCAACTATACAAACACAGTTATAAAACACTCTCTTGCACAAATATATATGGGAAAAATTGAAGGAGTATTAATTGCTCCTAGGTAGGCTGAGCCAATATAATAAAAATGTCAATGCTACCTAAATTTACTTATTTAGCTCTATACCATTAAACTATCACAAGACTAACTTGTAGGACTAGAAAAAATAACAAAATTTATCAGGAGGGACAAAAGGTCAAGAATTTCATTGGGATTAATTTTAAAAAAACACAACAAATAATTGGCACTAGCATTGTCAGATCCTAAGCTATAGGAAAAGGCAATAACTATCAAAACAAATTTGTACTAAGTAGGAAATAGAGATTGATAAATGGAACATATATATTTAATACACAGAAGGAAATGAGCACAGTAACCTAGTGTTTGAAAAATTCCAACAACTGCAGAAAAAACTCACTAGTTGACAAAAACTTGGGAAAAACTGGAAAGTACTCTGGTAGAAACTAGTTATATACCAACACTTCATAGTACACACATCAAGACAAGCTCCAATTATGTATATCATTTAGGCATAAAGAATAATATCATTAACAAATTAAAGAAGCAAGGAAGATGTTATCTGTCAGATTTATGGATAAGGAAAGAATTCATCACCAAAATAGAAAGAACTAAAGAAAGTAATATGTACGGTTTTTATTACATAAAATTTAAAAGTTTTTGCAGAAACAAAATCAATGCAGCTAAAATTAGAATAGAAGTAAGTATGCATGGGTGGGAATATCTTTGCAGCAAGTTTATCTGATAAAGATCTCGTTCTAAAATATATAGGGAACAGATTCAAATTGGTATGAAAAGAGCTATTGTCCCAGATGATAAATGATCAAAATATATGAATGGGAAATTTTCACAGGAAGAAATCCAAACTATCAATAGCTAAAAGGGATGCTCTAACTTACTAATAATTAGAGAAATGCACATTCAAACAATACCCAAAATATTGGAAAGTTGACAAAAGGGAAAACTGCAAATGCTTAGGGGGCTGTGAGAAAATATGTACATTAAAGTACTGATGCAGCTTATTTTGCTTCATTACATGTGAGTTTTATTTTTCTTTTTTCTCAGTGGATGTGGGAGAGATAGGAGAGAGAAAGAATGCAGACCTAAAAAATAAAATTAAATTAAATTTAAAAATAAAAATGTTCGAATATATGGTTTATCTATCTGCCTTAATTACTATGCCTGCTAGGAACTACTTACTAGGGATGGTGAACCCAAAAAATAAGATCATAGACTATTAAAGGGCTTGAGGGAATTTTAGGGACCTCTGAGTTTAACCCTTTTATTTATTTTTCAGATCAGGAAACTGAGGCCTGGACAGGTTAAATGATTTAGTACTCAGGATCACATAAATGACAAATTTCTTAAGGTAAAATTTGAATTCAGATCTGCCTGACTTCAAGTCTAGTGCTCTATCCACTCCCTTTTTGTGGTATGTACTTGTTCTGCCATAATATTAGTATTAGTATATATATAATGTATGGTGTATATGTGAATATTATATATATGCAGATTAATTCTATTAGCAATTCACTTATGAATGAAATGCCAAAAAATAAAATTCCCATCCCAAATAGAAATTACAATAATAGTAACTTGGATTTATAATTTCAAGAAGATCACTATTTTACATCCTAAAATGTGTTGACCGGAAGGAGAAGGATGACCAAAAAGCCAGGGATGAAATTCAGTCTTTAAAAATTAGAACCCAACAACTAGAAGCAAGTGACTTCACAAGGCAGTAAGAATCTATAAAACAAAATCAACAGAATGAAAAAATTGAGGAAAATATGAAACACCCCATTAACAAAACCACAGATCTTGAAAATAGATCAAAGGGAGAGAATTATTGGACTACCGGAAGACCATGACAAAAGGAAAAGCCTGGACATCATTCTACAGGAAATTATCCAAGAAAATTGTCCCAACATTCTCGAGCAAGAGGGAAAAGTGGAGATTGAAAGAATGCACAGATCACTTACTTCCTACATTTAATTCTCAACTGACAACACCCAGGAATGGTATAGCCAAATTCAAGAACTACCAGATCAAGGAAAAATTATTACAAGCTGCTAAGAAGAAGTCATTCAAATACCATGGAACCACAGTTAGGATAACACAGGATCTGGCTGCATCTACACTGAAGGATCGGAAGGCATGGAATATGATATTCTGGAAAGTAAGGGAAGTGGGTCTACAGCCAAGAATCAACTACCCAGCAAGACTGACTATATTCTTGCAGGGGAAAGTATGGTCATTTAATAAAATAGAAGACTTCCAAGCATTCTAAAATGTGTTGACTAAGTCATTCTGTCAAAGAACTAAAAAAAAAAATCTATATGCTAAAAGGGATTCGTTTTATGAATCTAGAAAAATAAAAACTAAGGCAAAGCATGAAAACAATCCTGCATGTGATGCTATACTCACTTTGTCTGGGCTTGGCATAAAGTGTTAATGACGACTGTCTTGCCACCTCTGGTAGGTCCAACCACCATAGTGGTATGGCGGGTCAACATGGTCTCATACATTTGAACCACTTTATCTACCTGTAAGATACACATTGGCAGCCAGTTAAAGTGCATCTCTCAAGCTCATCAGAATAAATTTAATTTTAAGGAGATGAGGCTCTTATCATAAATCAGCCTTTAAAAAAGAGAATACTCTACTATTTTTTTTAAAAGAAAAACTAATGAGAAAGAAACCCAGAAGAAATTTCCATTGGTTTCCCACCTGCCTCTTACCTGAATTGGTAAGACAATGTAACCATTCTCCTCTAGTACTTGTTCTACTGCATCATTGAAGCTGGGGTAGCGAACTCGAGGGCAATCGAGTCCAGGAAACAAGTCAGAAATCAAGCCAAGGAAAAGAGGAACATCTTCAAACACAAACTTGGGAAGATTCATGTCTCTGAGAGCCCTCATCAAGACGACATCCTGGTCAATGTGAAACAAGAAGATGTATTTTATTTTTAATGTTACTTATGAAGTAGCTAGGTGGCTCAGTAGAGAGAGAGACAGACCTAGAGATGGGAAGGAGGTCCTGGGTTCAAATCTTAACTAACTGTGTGACCCTAGGCAAGTCACTTAAGCTCCATTGCCTTACTGCCCTTCTGCCTTGGAACCAAAACTTAGCACAGAGTCTAAAACAGAAAGTAAGTAAGAATTATTTTTTAATACATAAATTATCTATTTCTTATTACATTCATCCTGCATTTTCATTTTTCTTTTTTTTTTAAACCCTCACCCTCCATCTTGGAATCATTACTATGTATTGGTTCCAAGGCAGAAGAGTGGTAAGGGCTAGGCAATGGGGGTCAAGTGACTTGCCCAGGGTCACACAGCTAGGAAGTATCTGAGGCCAGATTTGAACCCAGGACCTCCCATCTCTAGGCCTGGCTCTCAATCCACTGAGCCACGCAGTTGCCCCCATTTTCATTTTTCTTACAGGAATTTTCCACATCTTCCTTCTTCAAAGGTTCTCTCTTATTTATGAGTTTTTTTATTCTCAAGCTTCTACAGTAGCTTACGATTGATCTTGAATTATTTATTTTGTTCTTTGCACTACTTGTATGACCTTAATCTTTGGACTTCTGCAACTTTTATTTTTTATTGCTAGTATTCATTATTAACAATAATAGCTATATTTTGCATAGAGCTTTAAGGTTTGCAAAGGACTTGACAATGATCTCGCTTTATCTCATAACATGCTTAGGAGTTAGACATTATTATACCCATTTTATAGATGAAAAACTGACTTGCCTAGGGCCTCATGGCTAGAAATTGTCTGATACTGAATTTGAACTCAGGTCTTCCTGCTTTCCGGTCTAGTACTCTAGCCACTGAGCAATCTAGTTGGTCTTTTTGTTATTATTATCCTGGGTTATGAAATGAAGAGTGAATGGTACTGGATATGACATTTACCTCCTTAAGTTCAGCAGACCCTCTCTTTAGTTCACCAGCCATCACTAACACTGATTTAAGAGCCCTCAGTCCAAAGTCATAATGGTGTTGTTTGGACAGCTGTTCCCGGGACAGTTTGTACAGCACAGTCATCTTTTTGGCCAGTGTCTGTTTGGCAACAACAACAACAACAAAAAAAAAAAATCAGTGAAAGATGAGAACCAAGGAGAGCGACTGAGTCCCTATCTGACACAAAATAAAAAACAAAGCTCAACACAATTTCTCTTTAGACATACAAATATGATTGTATTTCAAAAGCACGGTGGTTTGGCTTTTTAAATCTATTTCAAAAGTTAAAGGAAGTGGGGAAAAAACCATCTTACAGAATTTTGATGAATATGGCAAAAATCAAAAACAGAGAGGAAGGAAATTTCCTGAAAACCTTCTTATAAATAATTGTATAACTTCTATGCCTTGAAGAATGAAGTTGGAAGTAGGTCAAAAACATGTTTTGGTTCACTGTGTTGTAAAAAAAATGTCAGTCATTTCAATCAGTACAAAGAATTCTAAATTTACCTTCCACCATTCTCACCTCCCCAGTGCCTGAATGGCAGATGTCAAGGGCAGCTGAGAGAGTTTTGTTCTTCACTTGTTTTCAGGCATGTCCAGCTGATTCTTTATGACCCCTTTTGGGGTTTTCTTGGCAAAGATACTGGACTGTTTTGCCATTTCTTTCTCCTGCTCATTTTACAGATGAGGAAACTGAGGCCAGCAGGGTGAAGTGACTTGCCAAGGGTCACCCAGCTAGAAAGTATCTGATCTTATATACCTGGGTTCTCAATAATACAAGCTTTGCCTACTTTGATTACAAAGGGATGAAAGGTCCTTGAGCCAAAAAAAAAAATCAAGGAATAATAATAATTATTCATAAAAGCTAAGTTTACAGAGTATTTGCTGTGACCCAGGTGCTGTGCTGAGCATTTTACAAATGCTATCTCATTTGATTTTCACAGCAATCCTGAAGGGTAGGGGCTATTATTATCTTCATTTTACAGATGAAGCAGACAACCTGAGACAGTCAGAGGTTAAATAACTTGCTCAGGGTCATGCAGCTAAGTGTCTGAGGCTGGATTTGAACTCAGGCCTTCCCAGCTCTCAGACATATCACTCTGATATCCATTGTGAAATCCAGCTGCTACAAATTCCTATATTCAAAGTACAAGATTCATGAAGAGCATACAAAAACCTGGTAGATTTCCTTTTCCAGTTTATCTGACAGATGAGGAAACTGAGGCAAACAGGGTCAAGTTAACTTACCCAGTATCAAAAAGCTACTAAGTGGCTGGATCTGAACCCAGAAAGAGTTCCCAACCTGGCTCTCTATCAATTGTGCCACCCAAGGGGCAGCCAAGTGGTGCCATGGATAAGTGCCCAAGAAGACCTGAATTCAAACCTGGTCTCAGACATTTACTGGCTGTATAACCCTGGACAAGTCACTTCACCCTGTATGCCTCAGTTTCCTCCCTGTCAAATGAGCCGGAGAAGGAAAAGGCAAAGCGCTCCAATCTCTTTGCCAAGAAAACCCCAAATAGTGTCACAAAGAGTCAAGCACAACTGAAACAACTGAACGACAAATCATCTAGTCTCTCGGTGGCTCAGGGGCAGAGAAGGTGCCCACCTACACTGGTAGAGGTCCTGATGCCAGTGGAATTCCAGGGCCAGACCCTGTCCCCTCCTGTCATGAAGCGGTTCTGGTCCTTTGCTTGTGTGGATGGGATCCTGAGTCTGGGATCTCCTTGTTCAGTTATTAACTACCAGAGAAAAATGTTTGCCTTGTTCTCTACAGACACAAAATAAATAGGAAACCAGAGGGCTAGAGGTGGCTTTTTTTGAGCTCTAAAGAGCTAAACATCCAACTGTAGGAGATGGGGGGGAAGAGAAACCAAGACCATGAAAGCACTTGACAGGAAAGCTAAGGGTCTCTCGGCCTTTCACTTTGGATAAACTCCATTTCTCTTACCTTTGCCAAAAGAAATCCCTCTGAGAAGAGCATGATCTCACAGATCTGTTGAAGGTCTGGCACGATCACAACCACAGGCCTGAACAAAGCCTTCACTGACTCAGGAAGTTCTGTCCGGCCAGCATAGCCCGGATTCATGGTGATAAAGATGCCCATGCGAGAGTCCAGAGAAATTTCTTGACCTTCAAACTAGAGCAAAAAAGGGTGAGGACACGTCAGGTCTCCATACAACAAAGATTTCGATTTGATTCCACCAAGAACTTATCGTTTCTCTCATTTGTGCAAGTTACTGGGTGAGGGGTTGGAGACAGGAAGCCAAAAATAATGCAAGTGCTGCCCTCCTAGGGCTTAAAAAGAAAAAGCCAAGCCTTCCCAGCTGAATGACCCTGGGCAAGTCATTTAAGCCCCACTGCCTAGCCATTACTGCTCTTCTGCCTTGGAACCAATACACAGTATTAATTCCAAGATGGAAGGTAATAGTACAACAACAACAACAACAGCAACAGCAACAGCAACAGCAACGGGACAGCAAAACAACAACAGCAACAGCAACAGCAACAGCAACAGCAACAAACAACCACCACCACCACCACCACAACAACAACAACAACAACAACAATCTTGGGAAAGTGAACACCAGCATTGGCAATGGTTCTGCCAAGTGAAGTTCATCTCTAGAAAATCTGGGTTGGGAAGATTGCATTCCCACAGACAGTACATTTGTTCAAATTGGGGGAAGGAAATGGAGAAATATGGTTCTTTCTTCTTCTTTTAATCCTTACTTTCTGTCCTGGAAAGCAGAAGAGTGGCAAGGGCTAGCCAATTAGGATTACGTGATTTGCCCAGAGTCACACAGTTAGGAAGAATCTGAGGTCAGATTTGAACCCAGGACTTCCCCATCTCTCAGCCTAGCTCACTATCCAAGGAGCCACCTAACTGCCTCAAAGTGGTTACTTCTTGAAAAGGGGAAACAATGTCCCATCCTCCTTCTTCGGGAGGAAGTGCTGACCCCGGATACTCACCTGAAATGTTGTTAACTGATGGATCAGAGCATTTCGAATGGTCTGTATCTGGGAGGAGATGACTGAAAGCACAGAGGCATCTATACGGTTGAATTCATCAAAACAGCCCCAAGCACCACACTGGGCAAGGCCAGAGAAAATCTTTCCAACAGCCTGAAACAAAAGGAACCGTCAAATGAAATGAGGGCCTTCATCATGCTGGGGCAGAAGATCGAAGACTCAGAAAGAGCCTCCAAGCTTATCTCATGCATCCCTTCCATTTTACAAATACAGAAACTAAAGACGCCAAGGTGAACTGAACTGCCTGGGGTCACCGCTGTGGCTTGTAAGTGTCTGAGACAGGATCTGAACCCAGGTCTTCCTGACTCCATGCCCGGAGCTCTGTTATCTCACCGACTCAGCTCAGAAATCTCTCCCGGCTTTCTCTTAGCTTCTTCCCACAGGGCTCACACTTCTGATCCTTTAGGCACCTTGTGCTCCCCTAGCAGAATCAAGGTAGACTTTCTCCTTGCCCTTCCTATCATCATTCATCCTGCTAGTGTGTCCCACAGACTTTAAAGGCTGAGAAATGACCAGGAACCAGGAGATGACGTCCTGCCTTTGTTCTGGCTGTAGCTCAGCTGCTTTGGTCCCAAATCGGGAGAAGCTCACAGACCTTGTAGAAGGAATCACATTCAGAAAAAGAAAAACAAGCATCACCATCTATCACGGGGGTCGGCAACCCTTTTGGCCGTGAGAGCCATAAATGCCACATTTTTTAAAATGTAATTTCGTGAGAGCCATGCAGTGCTCACAGTGCCGCTCCTGTACCAGCGCCTGAAAAAAAATTGACTTTATGGCTCCTGCAGAAAGAGCTGTATCTGGCCCTCAAAAGAGCCAGATATGGCTCGAGAGCCACACGTTGCCAACCCCTGCTCTATCACCTTCACTTTAGTTTAACCAATCAATAAATACATGTTAACCATCTACCATAACACATTAATTAATTTAATGACTCTCCCAAACATAGTAAATATCTATCGTAAAGGAGCTAAGTGGCTGCGTAGATGGAGGGACACACGTGTAGTCGAGAGAACCTGGGATCATATCTGGCCTCAGACACTTTCTAGCTGTATGATCCTGGGAAGAGTTGCTTGAACCCAATTTTCCCAGCCCTTGCCTTTCTGCCTTAGAGTTGTTACTAAGAAAGTTTCTTTTGTTTTTTTAAGGTACCATAAGAAGGGCAGAAGGATGGGGATTTAAACCAGATTTGGAAGAAACATCAAGGATTATTGGGCCCAAACCTGATAGAAAGCCTCCTAAAACATCCCATCTGAGTGAGTTTCCCTCTTTAGCCTAGCAGGCATCACATCCATTCACACATTTCTCAAATTAAAATGCTCGGAAAGATGCTTTGATTTTGGCCAGAGTCGCTGTTGGCTGATTTTTCATGACCGCATCGTTTGGCAGTGATGACCTAATCCTCTTTCAGGGTGGATCTTGACCATCTATTTCTGGCCAGACTGGTGATTTCATGGGTACGGCAGGCTCCTGATGTGAAAAATTCTGTCTGCCAAGGCATGCTGACAACCTTAGTACCTTGTACCTCAGGTAGCCTTGGAGAGTCGTCTCGGGCACTGAGGAGCTGAGGGACTTGGCCAGTCACATAGCTAATATGTACCCCAAAGCAGGACTTGAATTCAAGCCTTTCTGACCTCATCCACTATGCCATCCTACCTCCTAGCTCCAACTGAAAGGAATAAAGCCAAACAACAATAGCATTTATATAGCAATTTGTGATTTGCTAGGCACTTTACAACGATCCCATTTTATTTTCTTAATTCTGAGTGATAGGTACTACTATTATCCCCATTTTACAGATGAGAATACTGAGGCAAGCAGATGTTACGTGGCTTGCCCAGGGTAACATAGCTCGTTAGCAAGGGTCTGAATCTGATACAGTGATGCTTCTGATCTTGTAGCAGAAAGCTGCTTTATATATGCATATATATATACATATATATATGTTTGTGTGTATATGCATGTATGTGCATGTATTCCTTTTTCCACTCTAGTGGAATTTTTTATTAATTAATTTTTAATAATGTTAATTAATTTAATATTATTGATTAATTAATTTAATTATGCAGGTGGTTCATTTCACCAGAGCAGGGTATACAGTGCAGTGCATTGTACTTGGAAGTCACTGCTCTGCTCTTGCTGTCCATGATGGTAAAGAGAAATTACTGAAAATTCCTTACTTTGTAATCCATGCCTTCTCCACAGTTGGTCACCACACAAAGCAAGCCCAAGGCCTTGGCAAGGTCTTTGGTGGTCTCTGTTTTGCCTGTCCCTGCTGGGCCTGCGGGGGCCCCTCCCAAGTACATGGACAACGCCTGTCGGGAAACCAAGAACAAAAGAGAACCGTCTTTTTATTCACGTAAAATACAGATGGAGATTGGCTGCCGACAAAGCTTTATTCTGGAAGGCTCCCGGGAATAAATGTGCTGCAGGGATACGGGAAGGAAATTCATTCGAATCGACTCATAATCATGATTGTCTGACTTAGACCTTCTAAAAACAAAAATCCTCCCGTTCTCCCACTGCAAAAATGAAACAAGCATTTATTAAGTGCCTTCCACGTTCCAGACACTGTGCTAAGTGCTTCACAAATATCATGTCCGAGGCAGCGAGGTAGCACAGTGGATAGAGGACGAGGACAGGAGTCAGGAAGACCCGAGTTTAAATCTGGCCTCAGACACTTCCTAGCTGTGTGGCCCAGGGTAAGTCACTTAACCCCCTTATTGCTCTGCTTGGCACTGATACTAAGCCAGAAAGTAAGGATTTTTAAAAATAAAATAAACATTTCATTTGATCTTCACGACAACCCTCAGAAGTAGGCACTATTATTATCTTCATTTTACAGATAAGGAAACTGAGGCACAGAGCATTTAAGTTGCTTTCCTAGGGTCACACAGCTAGTAAGTATCTAAGGCTGAATTTGAACTCAGGTCTTCCTGATTAGCATTTCATCCAGTGTAACTGCCTAGGAACAAATGTTAAGTGAAACACTTGAGTTCGAGGGATTTGTTTCACAAGTACAGGATAGTGGAAGCAGAATTAGGCAGTGTTGGTTTGGGGGGAAAAAAACCTGGCATCTTAAAAGGTTGAGTATTCCATATGAGTCATCGTCGTGACATGCCACCTCTACCCAAAAGGGAACATGTTCTTGGGCTGCATGAAGATATATATATACCTGGGGGCAGCCAACAGCTCAGTGAATAGAGTGGGGTTCAAATCTTGCCTCAGACACTTTCTAGCTGTGTGACTCTGGGTAAGTCACTTAACCTACATTCCCTAGCCCTTATCTCTGCCTTGGAACCAATTGATTCTAAGACAGAAGGGGGATGGAGGAAAGGAGAGGGAGGAAAAAAGAGAGAAACAGAGTCCGAGACAAAAGAGATTCCAGAAATAAGAAAATCACATTTGTATGCCTCCTTGCTCAGATCATATTGGAGTATTGGGTTCAAGTCTGGATACCACAGATTAGGAAGGATACTGGCAGACCAGAGAGTGTTCAAAAGAGGGCAACCATGGATGTGGAAAGCCTCAAATCCACAGGTTAAATCAGAAACTGGCCATGTTTAACCTGGAGAAGAGAAGGCTCAGGGGACCATGAAAGTTGTCATCAAGCACTTGAAAGTCTGTCCTGTGCCAGAGATTAGCCTTGTTCTCCCATATCTTCATAGGGCAGAGCCAGGAACACTGAGTGGGAAGTTCCAGAAGGCAAATTTGGTCTTGATGTCAGGAAAAACTTTCTAACCATGAGAACTGCCATTCCAAAGGGGAATGTGAAGGATTCTCCCCCTTGCTGGATAAGCTTTGTGAGGTCTGCTTTAGTGGGGATCCTTTTGGGGGCAAGGACTGGCCTAGGTGGCAGCTGCATCCCCTTCCAACTCTGAAATTCTGTGATTCTGTCTCTGAACTCTTCTTTTCATTCTGAGCTTATTCTTTTTCCCACTATTTTGGTCAATGATTCTACTGATGACTGAATTTCTCATGTCGTAAACCTTAGTTGTTACCTTCAATGCTTCCTTCTACCTTCATGTCCAATTACTTATCGAGTCTTGTTCACTCCACCTGTGAACTCTCTCTAACCATTCATCATGGAAATTCTCCCACTGGCACCACTGTAGGTTAGTTAGCCCCTTTATTGCCCAGTTGAGTATAGTAGCCCCCCAAAAGTTCTCCTACCTCCATTCTCTCACTCCTCAAATGCATTTTCCATAATCCATAATTTCCATAATTTTCCATAAATTTCCATAATATTATTAGTAGAATGGAAGCTCCCAGAGGCCAAACAATTATGTGTTGTGTTTGTATCTCCAGCTTCAAACAGTGACTTATAAATGATAAGTACTTAATAAATGTTGGTTTAAATAAATAAAAACCCTGTGCCAGAATAATCTTCCTTACAAGAAAATTTTATTATACCATGAAGAACACCTCAGATACATCTTGAAACTCAATATATTCTCAAATCTCACCCTCCATTGCCTGTCACTTTCTCCTCTCTGATTAGAGGGCTGGAGAACAGAACATCAAACACTGCCCAAAGTCTTCTTTTATAGAAGACTGACAACCTTCAGAGAACTCAGAGTTTAATATTACCCATAAAACAGGTAACTCCATTTTCTACTCCAAGGCCTTGAAATGCTCTCTGATCCCATTGAATTAAAAAGCCCTTGAGAGCCGGAACTCTCTCTTTTTCTCTTTTGTATCCCCAACACTTTCCAGAGTGCCTGGCACATAGGAAGTACATCATAAGTGTTTATCGAATCAAATGAAAAGATAAAAAATGTTTATTAATAGAAAAAAGTGAATTTAATTTTTAAATCCTATTCTGATGAGTTGGTATGGGATGGAAATGACTATGGATTCTCAAAGCCTTTTTTCGGGGATAGTATAAGCCCTAGCATGGGAAAGGTTTTAAATGTGTAGTAGTAGTAATGGCAAGTATGTCAGTCATTCTAGGACCTATCTTGCTAAATTCAACCCAGGTGGCCAATGGGCAAGGAACTTTTTCAGCCACAGCAACCGCCAAAGACTGAATACTAAATATTGTATAAGATACTCACAAGAAGGATCACAGGTTATTAGTGTTCTAAAGGGCATATCATTCTGATCAAGTCACTCCTTCACGCGCAAATGTCCAGGGGCTCCTTATTAGAAGCCATCTAGTTCTACTTGTTCCTGAACATGGATTCCTTCTATAATATCTTCTATCAATAATTCTTAAATTGTTTCTCCTGGATTTGTTTTCCATGTCAGTTATTTTTTCAATGAGGTATTTCATATTTTCTTCTATTTTTTCATTCTATTGATTTTGTTTTATTGTTTCTTAATGTCTTGTGAGGTCATTGGCTTCTAATTGCCTGGTTCTAATTTTTAAAGACTGAATTTCTTCCATGACCTTTTGATCTTCCTTTTTCAATTGGTCCATTCTTCTTTTCAAGTCACTCTTTTCATCCTTTGACTTTTTTGGCTCATTTTCCAGTTGGTTAATTCTGGCTTTTAAGATACCATTATCTTGTTTGAATTCATGTCTTTCTGTTTCCAGATGTCCTATTTTGCTTTTTAAGCTGTTGTTTTCCTTTTCCCATTTTTCTTCAACCTGTCTTATTTGACTTTCAAATTCCATTTTGAGCTCTTCCAGAGCCTGAATCCAATTCCCTGAATTTTTTGAAGTTTTGCTTCAAGTTCCTTAGATCCAATCAAACTCTGTTGGTTCTATTCTTTGGTCTTTAACCCAGTAGAAGCTTTCAATCATAGCCTCCTTTTTTTAACTCATTTTTTTCTCCCCAGTGGACTTTAAACTCCCTCTCAGCATTTGAGCTGCTCTGTCCTGGAGGAAATTTTCAGTCTTCTCTCTCCTCTGCTGGTATACTGGATCAGACTGGTTGAGCCAACCACTTGTGCTAATCCACCCAGAGTCCAAAGTAGTCTGCTGCTGAGAAGGCTGAGAGTGCCCAACTAGATGCCCCTCCCCCAAGTTCCTCCCTGCCAGCCTCTATTAGAGCCTTGGACTTCATGTGATAGATCTGAGGGTAGATCTGGGCTGGAATCCCACAGTTAGCTCACATCTGATCACAGGTCTCAGTGCAGTAGGTTGGGGAGGGTGTCTAGTCTCTCCCTCATACCATGAAAATCAACTCTCTCTGCCTACCTTTCTAGCTGAGTTCAGCAGGAGAGTGCTGTGACTCCATCTTGTTGGGTTTGTATTTCTGTCTTTTTAGAAGCACTTTTTAAAGATTAGTATGGAAGGATAGTCAGCGAAGTTTGAGTTTTTGCTGCTCCTATGCCACCATCTTGACTTCCTATAATATCTTCTACCTAAAAAGCTGCCTATTGTAGCAAATAGAATGCTGGACCTAAAGTTAGGAAGATCTGGGTTCAAATTCCATCTCAGACACTGGGAAAGTCACTTAACCTCTATCTGCCTCAGTTTCCTCATCTATAAAATGAAAAGATTGGACTTGGTGGCTGCTAGGGTCCTTTCCAGCTAGAAACCTATGATTTTTGTGCCTATCGTTCAATTTCTTCTCCAGGGCATTTAAAATACTCCACAATATACTCCCACTCTCCTTTTCCAGCTTTATCCCTACTGTCTGTTCCACCCAGTCTAGTTCCATCCACCCTCTGTCTCCCAAACACATCATGCATTTCTCTTCATCTGGGCTTTTCTGGCTCACATTCTTCCCTACCCTTGGAATGTTGTCTCTCTCCATTTGCCTGTTGCAGTCCTACCCACTCACTAACACTCATCTAATACCACCTCCTCCTCCCCACAGCTTCTCTGTGAGGCATTATGCTCTCTCCCCTGGCCCTCATATTTTGTTCCTCTCCAAAGCATTTATATGTGTTGCTTTTATTATACTTATGAGTGTCTTCTCCTCCTGCTAGATGGTAACCTCCATCAGGGCATGAGACACAGATAAGTTAAACTCTGCGTGTCTCCCGGAGCCAAGAACGGTGAAACAGTGTTCCCTACACAGAAAGCACTCAATAAAAGTTTGCAGAACTGACTCATATCAGGGACTACAGACACAACCTTTCCAGTCACTGGCATAAAGCCATTTTTTTTTCCATTTTGAACTCTAATTTACAAATTTTAAAACAATTACATTCTTTCTATTTCACTTATCATAAACCTACAGAGGAAAACTCAATCAATCAATATTTGTTTCTAAAGCATTTACAATACAAAGAACAAAAAACAATCCCTGCCCTCAAGGAGCTTACATCCTAATAGAGTAGACAACATGTGCATAAATAAGCACAAAGATACATGAAGAGGGGTAGCTGGGTGGCTCAGTGGATAGAAATCCAGACCTGGAGAGAGGAGATCCTAGTTTCAAAACTGCCCTCTGACATTCCCTAACTATATGACCCTGGGCAAATCACTTAACCCCGATTGCCTAGCCCTTACCACTCTTCTGCCTTGGAACTGATATTGATTCTAAGACAGAAGGTAAGGGTTTGTTGTATTTTTTTAAAGACACATATACAGTAGAGATAGAAGATAACCTTAGAGGGGAAGGTATTTGGAACAAGTTGTGAAAATATAACCCTAACGAGCCTTCAAACTATTTAATAATCTCAAGGGAGAGAGAGAGCACAAGGTGCCATTATTAGTCAAATAGTCAATTAAATAATGTAAAAGAGTTATATATATATATATATCTCCAACCTTTACCTGGGTAAGCGTCAAATAGATGCGGTCTGTAGTTGGTGTAATGACCAGACGTCCATTCAGACCCATATACTCATAACCATAGCCAAAAGTTCCGGTACATTGACGGACAATCAGTTCATCTGGTTCTCGATCCCAATAAAAACGCAACTGACTTTCCCATTCAAATTCTCTAGCTTCAAGAATACTGGAAAAGAATGAGGGGATAGAGAAGGTGAAGAAGGAAGGTACAGAGATGGAAGGTCCTGGATTCAAATCTGATCTCAGACACTCCCTCGCTATGTGACTCTGGGCAAGTCACTTGACCCCAGATGCCTAACCCTTCCCACTCTTCTGCTTTGGAACTGATACTTAATACTTGAGTCCAAGAAAGAAGATAAAGGTTTTATAAACATTTAAAAAGAGGTGGGGGGAAAGGGAGAGAATAGACTAAAGTCATGCCATTTTTTCCACAGCTCCTTACCTGCCTCTTATAAATGAATCGACTATGTCTCTGGCATGCACATCAATGATGAGAACCGTATTGTATTTTTTTCTGTCATTTTTGCTTAAGGGTTTGGTGATCTGAGTTACCAGTTCATCAATCTGACTGTGCATTTTCTGGCCATAGAGTTTCATTGCCTGTTTTTCTCCTTTCTTTATTTTTCGAAAGACATCTTCCACCTCCCAAGTCCACCACACTTGGTTGGCAACCAACACCACCATGCCTTGGTAGAGCAACATCCATTCGACTCTATATAAAAAGCAAGCCTTAGGGGTCAATGAATCAATGTCAGTTATTGAATATGCTTATATTTCATCTTGAATAGTGCTTCCCCGTCTCCTTCCCCACAACGAGATTACATTTTACTTTGTACACATTTTGTAAATAAATATATATATATATA
>NC_058130.1:751557961-751569720 GCF_016433145.1 Gracilinanus agilis
GAAAGAAAGAAAGAAAGAAAGAAAGAAAGAAAGAAAGAAAGAAAGAAAGAAAGAAAGAAAGAAAGAAAGAAAGAAAGAAAGAAAGAAAGGAAGGAAGGAGGGAGGGAGGGAGGGAGGGAGGGAGGGAGGGAGAAGCCACTCACTGCTTGCCCTATTCTGGATTATAAGCCATTTATTAGAAACTTAACATTAAACATAAATGCAAAAAAACTAACCCTGATCCATAACTACTTACACTTAAATTAATTAATTGCAACCCAGAGAGTATCATAATTTTATTTCAATACTCTCTTTGAGTCCCCATCAGGATTTTATTATCATTTCTTCTTGTCATTGTAGTTAGTATGAATTCCATTCTTCCAACTCTACCTTTTGCACTTTCCATTATTTCATTATAGTCTTTCTAGATTTCTTTGCATTCCTCAAACTTAATGCCATTATAATGTTCAATTACATAAATATTCCACATTTTAATCATTCTCCTAACACTGGACATGTAGTGTTACATCTGTTAGATTTTTTTTTTTCTAATTACATATAATGTTGTAATGAAAAATCTTTACCCAGGCAGATTTTTTTTAAACTTTTGTCTTTGATCTACCATTATTAGATTTGCCCCTACTAATGGAATCACTGGGTCAAAGAATATGATCAAATTGGTAACTCTTATCACATACTGCCAGAACACTCTTCACCAAATTTCTCTGATTTTACAATTCCACCAGCAATGAACGAGTACATCTTCTTCCATCTGATCTCTCAACGAGTTAGTTGTTTTTCATTCTTTTTTTTTTTTTTTTGCCAATTCGAATGACAGGAAGTAGAATACAAAATTTGCTTGGAAGTCATCTCTTTCATTATTTGTGAGACAACAGTTAGTTATTAATTACGATTAGGTTACTTGCCCTTTTAAAGATTCGGTCAATGTTGTCAAATTTCTTTGCCTCGTCTGGTAGTTGTGAGCGTATATCACCACCAATAAATATGCTTTCAAGATACATCCACTTCCTCTGGACTATCATCCATATCTAAAAGTATACAATATTATTAATAAAACAGAACTGAATTCTTCATATTCACAAAATGTATCTGGTAAAATATATAATAATATAACAACTATTACTACATTTAATATAATAATGAATAACATCACAATGATGAGAGCAGCCAATTATATAGTGCTTTAAGATTTACAATACGCTTTACCTTGATTATCCCACTTAAGTCTGTCAACAACCCTCTGAGATAGATGCTATGAAACAATGAGTTAATTTAAAAGTACTTCATGATGACAAAACCCCATTAGACCTATTTATTATTAAGTTCAATAAATATTTACTCAACATTTATGAGGGACAATTTATTGCTGGGTCTAGGCACAAAAAAATTAAATCAGATCCTTTCCTCAAGGGCCTTCAAATCAAATAATAATAGTTGAATAAGGGCTAACATTAATATAGCACCTGCTCTATGCCAGGGACTATGCTAAGTGCTTTACAATGATCATCCCATCTGAGCCTTGCAACAACACTAAAATATAGGTGCTATTATTATCCCCATTTTACAGATGAGGAGATTGAAGTAAAGAGAAGTTAAGTGACTTGCCCAGGATCAGACAGCTAGCAAGTGTCAGGCCACATTTGAACTCAGAGGAATGTCTTCCTGACTAACACTAGCACTCTGTTCACTATGCACCACCTAACTGCCCCAAATAAAAGAGAAAAATATATATACATATATAACAAATCAAATCATAAGATGAATAACACTATAATAACTATAATACAAGGGGAATCCCACCCCAGCCCCTATATTATAAATGTATAAAGAATGATGAGTTCAAAGGGTAATGACAAATGTAAAGTGAAAGAAATCGCTATCAGCTGGGGGAAGAAGTGATCAAAGAAGGCTTTCTAAAAGAGGTGTGACCCAATTTGGATCTTGAAGGAAAAAAGGGTTTCTAGAGTTTGAGATAAAGAAAAGCACATTCCAAGAATGGGGTACAGTGTGAACAAAAGCAAAGAATAGAGAGCAGGACAAGAATTGGGGTAGTAATGGGTCTGGTTTATCTGGAAGACAAGAGTATATAAGATAATGGTGATAGCCAGATTGTGAAGGATCCTGAAAAATCTTCATCACTTCTCCACTGGCTATCAAATAAAATATCAGTTCTTGGACTTCTATAATCTACCTCCAATCTATCTTTTCAACCTTAATCCCAAACTGCTTCCCTTCAGTAATGCTAAATGTTTATTGTTTGACCAATTAATTACAAAATGGGGGAAGCATGGATAAAAAGCAATTGTTCTGAAAAGGATCTGGGAGTCTTAGTGGACCACAAATTCATTATAAAGCATCACATGACAGTGAAGGGGAGGAGGCAGAAGTAAAGGCTTCATGTAGATTTCAGATGAGTAAAGTTTTGAAGAAAAGAAGGGATTCTAAGAGGTCCAAGCGAGATGGAAGTGCATTCCTGACATGAAAGACAGCCAGTACAAAGGCAGTGAGATTATATATGGAGCATAATGTGAACTGTGGGAAGTCTAACATTGACTTCACCATACAGTGGAGAAAAAAGAATATTCTAGAACAAAGTTTTTAAAAAGCAGGTTGGGGACAAGTTATGAAAGGCTTTAAATGTTCCACATAAGAGTATATGATATTTTATCCCAAGGGATATCCTTGGGAGCCACAGAAGTTTATAGGGTAGAGGAAGGACAAGATCAGACCTGCACATTGAGAAAATAATTTGGGCAGTTGCGCAGGGAGAGGAGGTTTGTAGAAAGAAATCAATTAAGAGTCTACAATAATAGTCCAGGCAAGAGTTGATGAGAGCCTTGAACTCATGCCAACTCTTACAACTGGGTCCAAAAGAATCACCTTCAAAAGTACAAGATCAGGGGCAGCTGGGTAGCTCAGTGGATTGAGAGTCAGGCCTAGAGACAGGAGGTCCTAGGTTCAAATCTGGCCTCAGACACTTCCCAGCTGTGTGACCCTGGGCAAGTCCCTTGACCCCCACTGCCCACCCTTACCACTCTTCCACCTAGGAGCCAATACACAGAAGTTAAGGGGTTAAAAAAAAAAGATCAACAAAAAAAAAAAAGTACAAGATCAGGAGCAGAGAGAGGGTTGGCTAGACAGGAGTCTGTCTTAGAAATATCTGGGGGTGTAGCAGATTGTTAGTGTTCAGCAAGAGTAGACATTGTCACATGTTAACCAACAGCTAATGCTCTCTTGCTTTATTAAAGGTTTAGTTTCCTGGAATAGAGAGATAACTGTCCCATTGGGTTCGACTCTGGACAGACCACAGCTGAAGTCGTGGATTGGGTTATGGAAGAAATATTGTTTAGAACAATAGTAAACTGAAAAATGTCCAGAGGAGGACTACCAGGATGAAAAAGCAATCTGAGATTATACCTTATGAGAGAACCAGATGGCCAATGAGATATTTCCGAAAGTCAAGGAAAGTCAAGATGAATTGAGAGATCAGTAATAAATGGGTTTTATACTCAGTGGAATTGCTCATTGGCTATGGGAAGGAAGTGGAAGGAAGAGGGGAGGGAAAGAACATGAATCATGTAACCATGGGAAAATATTCTTAATTAATTAGTTAATTGAGCTTAATGTGGCTAAATAAATAAATAAATGAATGAGCTTTACTGGAGAAAGAAAGAGAGGCATCAAGGGAACAATTGGGAGATGAGGCTCAGCAAAGAAGGCCTTTTTAATTTTTGAATCCCTGGTCCTTGCCCTCCAATCAGTCACTAAACCAGGAAGATGTCCCAGGCTTTCTGTCAGCCTCACAAGAGAATTTTTTTTCTGCGTGGTCTCTTCTTAAACAGGGAGCTCCTTGATGGAAGGACTGTCTTTGTCTTCTCTACTTATATTTCCATCCTCAATATTTAACCCGGTTTTTACAACATAGTAATCACTTATTAAGTGGGATTTTTTAAAATTCATTCATTAAAATAAGAGAGAAGGAAGGAAAGGTGAAGACAGGCAAGTTTAGAGAAATGGAAGAAAGGAATGTTGAAAACTCATCTCACACGAGCTAGATGTTCTCAGTCAAGTAAGTGAGATCAAGTTCAAATTTAATCACACCCAAAAGCATAACAAATACGTCTTGAGAAAACTTAACCAAACAAAATTAGCTTCTAAGGAGAACCTCGCTCCACCTTCAGTACTGCCTTTATAAAGGGATTCTTCTAAGTATAAAATTCCAAGTTCTGAGATCAAATCTGACCTCAGGCATTTATTGGCTGTGTGACCATAGGCAAGTCATTTAACCTTCATCACTTCAGTTTCCTCATCTATAAATGAGAATAAATAACAGCCACTACTTCCCAGGTTGCTACACGGAGGCTAAAATGAGACAATTTTTGTAAAATGCTTAGAACATTACATAGTAGGTTCCATATAAAGAGTTATTATTATTATTAAAAATAATAATTAAATATTAATATAAAATATAAAAATTGAAATTAATTAAAAATAAAATAAAAGGAGTTACTGTTATTATTGTTGTTATTATTATTATGCTCTTCACTGCCCTTATCAAATCTTACTACATGAACCATTCTTGGGCTTTTTTTCTTACCTCAATAACTTCACCAATTAAGGAGAGAGTTTTTTCCCATTTGTGCACAGTTGTCAGAAAGGGTCCCACAAATCTGCTTCCTGAAATGCTCTGGAGATTGACAGTGTTATCATCAAGGCATTGAATAATTTCATCTACTGATCCCAAAATGAATCCTCGTTCTTGAGTTCCTTTAAAGTACTTAATGACAGTAAATTTCATATTTTCCCATGTGTCCAATATGTCCTTGACACCCTGTTAGAGGAGACAAAAAGAATGGTTCCGTCAATCAATAAGATGTAAGAAATGCCTACTGTGTGCTCAGTGCTAGGGATACAAACCATCCCAACCCACTGAGGACCTCACATTCTCACAGACGGGTCCACACACACATAGATACCATTATGGGCAAAACACATACAAAACAGACTTAAAGTAATCTGAGGCAGGGAGGGAGAGGAACTACTACTGGAGAATTGTAACTTGTAGAAAAGCAAATTTTCAGGTCAAGAAATTGTGTTTTCTGAATGAGTTATGCAACAGATAGCCATGCAGGGAGTCAGGAAAATCCTTCTTTCTGGGTTCAGATCCAGCCACTTATTAGCTGTGTGACCCAGGGTAAGTCACTTAATCCTGTTTTCCTAGGTTGCTTCATCTATAAAATGAACTAGAAAAGGAACTGGCATACCCCTCCAAAAGGCAGCCTGCAGAAGACCACCCATGCTTTGAGTTCAGTCTTGATGGAGACTGAGGAATGCAAGAGGCTGAGATGTGGGAGGAGGGCTCTGTAAGCAGAAGGCACAGACCTAGAGATGGGAAAAGGGAATGTCCTCCACGAAGAACAGCAAGAAGACCAGTTTGGAGTGACTGTAAAGTGGAGGAGAATTATGTCCAATACAGCTGGGAAAGTAAGACCGGGCTGTGAAGAGCTTGAAACTCTATCTTTGCCAAGAAAACCCCAAATGAAGATAAAGTCAAAACGATATGTGATTTAGAGCAGTGGTTCCCAAACTTTTTTGGCCTACCGCCCCCTTTCCAGAAAAAAATATTACTTAGCCCCCTGGAAATTAATTTTTTTTAATTTTAATAGCAATTAATAGGAAAGATCAATGCACCTGTGGCCATCACTGCTCCTCTGGATCGCTGCAGCACCCACCAGGGGGTGGTGGTGCCACTTTGGGAATCACTGATTTAGAGTGATACCATAACTAAAATGGGGGAACACAGAATAGTTTACCTGGCAGATCTTTGGAGAAGGGAAGAATTTATGACCAAACAAGAGATAGAGAGTATTATAAGATATAAAATGAATAATCTTGTTTATATTAAATTAAAAGGCTTTTGTACAAACAAAACTAATGTAACTAAAATTAGAAGGGAAACAACAAACTGGGAAAAAAATTTATAATGAATATCTCTGATAAAGGTCTAATTTCTCAAACTTATAGAGAACTAAGTCAACTTTATAAAAATACAAACCATTCTCCAATTGATAAATGGTCAAAGGATATGAACAAGCAAATTTCAGATGAAGAAATTGAAGCCATCAATACTCATATGAAAAAATGTTCTAAATCACTCTTGATTAGAGAAATTAGAGGTATCACCTCACACCTATCAGAATGGCCAATATGGCAGTAAAGGGAAATGGTGAATGTAGCAAAATTGGGGCACTCATGCATTGTTGGTAGAGTTGTGAACTGATCCAACCCTTCTGGAGGGCAATTTGGAACCATGCCCAAAGGGAGATAAAACTATGAATACTCTTTGATCCAGTTATACCAGTGCTGGATCTGTATGCCAAAGAGATAATAAAAAAATAAGAGAAAGGATCTACTTGCACAAAAATATTTATAGCTGCTCTTTTGTGGTGTCAAAGAATTGGAAAGTGTGGGGATATTCATCAGTTGGGGAATGGCTGAACAAACCGTGGTACATGTTAGTGATGGAATACTATTGTGTTATAAGAAAAGATAAGCAAGATGATTTGAGAAAAAGCTAGAAAGATCTGCAGGAACTGATACAGAGTGAAACAAGCAGAATTGGGAGAACATTGTTCACAATAACAGCAATATTGGACAATGATTATCTGTGAAAACTCGATTACTCTCAGCAATTTCTGGGACAATCCTGAAAGACTTATGACAGAGAAAGAACTGATGGAGTTGCCTTTCACATCAGTGTATTCATGGCTTTATTTTGGGGTTTTGGTTATGGATGAGTGTGACCTTACAACAATGCCAACATGATAATGAAAATAAAATTTAAAAAAAAAAAAGAGTCATGAAGAGTTGAACATGACTGAATCAATTTGACAACAACCTAAAGTAGGAATAATGGGAATCTAATGACTTCTCTTGGCACAGAAATATGTTTTTGTGGGGTTTTATATTTTAAACCAGCATTCTCACCTTCTCAATGGTGATTTCCTTGACTGCGGAGACCACAATCTCCTGGATAACATCTGTATGCTTGTGAAGTTCCATGGCAAACATATTTTCCAGAGTAAATGTATCTGTCATCTCGAAAAATATGCCTGTCTTTTCCATAAGTTCTTTCCAGTGTCTGAAAACGAACCAATATATGCACAGTTAAGTCTTACTCAATTTATCACAGTGCCGGTCATTCATTCACACAATTACTGAGTGCCCACTATTTGCCAGGCACCAGGTAGAGGTAGATGGGAATTGGGAAGAGGAAGGAATAAAGATTTTTTTAAATGATACAAAATTTTTGCCCTCGAGGGGTTTTCTAGTCTAGTAGGTAGAGGAGAATACAAGGAATATACAAATAATTTACAATTCAATCTAAGAAGGATTTCTACCGTGTGCCAATGCATACAGAAGGTGCTTAAGAAATGTTTGCTGCCTGACCTCTAGGCCCTGGAGATAGAAGGACTTTAAAAAATAGTCCTTGCTCAAACCCGGCCTCAGCCACTTCCCAGCTGTGTGACCCTGGGCAAGTCACGTGACCCCCATTGCCCACCCTTACCAATCTTCCACCTATGAGACAATACACCGAAGTACAAGGGTTTTAAAAAAAAATAGTCCTTGCCTTTCAGGGCCATGCATTCTATTTGAGAAAAAAACAACATGAATAAGGACAAGAGTATCTCCATGATAACTAGAGGAGGGAGGGAGCACTCTAAGAAGGAAAATCAGGCAAGACTTTCCAAAAGAGGCGACACATGAGCTGAACCCTGACTGAAGCTGGGGACTCTGCCAGATGAAAGTCTAGGCAGGGTGAACTGACTGCCTGGGATAAGGCAGGGAGGTTGCTGAGTTTGGGCAAAGGCGAGCAATTCAGCTGGGCTGAAACATTGGCTACATGAATGGGACTCACAGGAAAAGAGACCTCCAGAAGCAAGGCTGGAGCAGGCCTGTGAAGGGCTTTCAATGTAAATCCAGTGAGGAATTTTGCATTTTATCCCAGAAGCAGTAGGAAGCCCCTGAAGCTTCCTGCCCAGGGAAGTGGGTGGTAGACTTGGACTTCAGTAACCCTATCGTGGCAGCTATGTAGAAGACGGAGCAGAGAAGGAAGAGGCTGGAGGTAGCATGGAATGATCATGTCATTGGAACTCTTCAGGTAGAAGAGCGGCCATGACTCAAGAAGCCATCACCAGAGGCCCTGCAGGGTGCTGCCCTTGTTTACTGTGAGTTTCCTTGACCTCCCTCCTGCTCCCTGCTGCCATTCAATGTCCCATCTCCCTGAACCAATGCCATAGCTTTCCATTACCATCAGGCTGGGACTAAGGTCAAGGCCCCAAACATGGACTGAGTCCAGTTCAGAAGAAGAGCCCCTCACCCTAGGATTTACGCCCCCAGGCCCCAGTCCAAGAGCAAACACTCAAATATCAGACCTCTTTCTGTCAGGACCTCATCTACAAGAAAAGATGGTGACGGAGACCCAATCTCTCTTCTTCCCTTGAGCTTGTATAAGGGTAGGCTCAAAGCCTACCAGGGTTTTGCTAGCCAAAAAAAATCTAAAGGCAGGGAAAACATTAGGTAAGGAAGAGAAAGACTTTGCCCCATTGGGAATTAGTTTTGTACCCTTGTTTTGCCTCCCATTCAAGTGCATGGGAGAGAAAAGAATTTTCAGAATGGAAAAGCTGGTGGATTCCAAATCACAGAGAGGCCTGGCAGGTTGCCAAGTGGGCAACCTTCACATGGATGATAGCTAGATAAACTTTAACTACTGGAAATGAAACAGGCAGTCACATAGATTTTCTTTCTTTAAAACAGTCTTTAAACCTTCCATCTTAAAACCAATTATGTATATTGGTTCCAAGGCAGAAGAGGAAAAAGGGCTAAGTAAAGGGGGTTAAGTGACTTTCCCAGGGTCACACAGCTAGGAAGGGTCTGAGATCACATTTGAACCCAGGTCCTCCCATCTCTAGGCCTGGTTCTCAATCCACCAAGCCCCCTAGCTATTGCCAGCTACATAGACTTCCTTCCTGCCTTCCTGCCTGCTTGCCTTTTCTTTCATTTCTTCCATCCCTCTCTCCCTCTTTTCCTCTCTCCCTTCCTTCCTTTCCTTCCTTCTCCCTTACCTTACATCTTAGTAATATCTTTAAGACAGAAGGGCAAGGGCTAGGCCATCAGGATTAAGCAACTTACCCAATTCCTCCCATCTCCAGGTTTGGTGCTAGTGTGATATTAGAAATTTGGGTGTCTTAGTGTGATATTGGAAATTTGGGGGTCCTTGAACTAATCTTGATTTTCCTGGTCTAAACTTCCTGTGGACATTTAGGACTCTTAAAACTACATTTCCCATGATTCCTCTTATGTAATACAGGTGGGCAGGAAGTGTGATTACATAAACAAAAGTATAAAGACTCAGGATAGAATTGGCACTTGCTCTTTCCTGATGAAGCAGCCAGGTGGGAAAGGTATGGCACAGCATTTGAATTAGATTTGTATCAGGTACGTGGCTTTAATTATCAATATGGCTTTCAATAAAACCCTAATATTTTATATATATATCCATTTTATTTCTTATGCTAGCTGCCCCTATATAGATTTTCTAGCCCTAAGCTAGATAGAGGTACAAGCCCTAATGATCAGGAAATACAATTCAAAAAATAGAAAGAAGGAGCAGCTGTTCTGTGTGTTTTAAAGAGGCAGATGGCTCAGATGAAGCTTCTCCTTCAGGAAAGGAGAGCCCCTTCCAACTAAGGTTCTGAAAGAAACAGATAGATTGTTTCTGGTGGAAAGAGAATTTGGGTGCTTTGTTTTTTGTCTACTATAAATGTGTTAGAGTTTCTGCCTGTTCTTTAAAACAGTGCTACATATACCCCAAAGAGATAATAAGGAAAAAAGACTTGTACAAAAATATTTATAGCCTCACTCTTTGTGGTGGCAAAAAATTGGAAAATGAGAGAATGTCCTTCAATTGGGGAATGGCTGAACAAATTGTGGTATCTGTTGGTGATGGAATACTATTGTGCTCAAAGGAATGATGAACTGGAGGAATTCCATGTGAACTGGAATGACCTCCAGGAACTGATGCAGAGCAAAAGGAGCAGAACCAGGAGAACATTGTACACAGAGACTGATACACTGTGGTGCAATCTAAGATAATGGACTTCTCTACTAGCAGCAATGCAATGATCCAGGACATTCTGAGGGACTTAGGAGAAAGAACACTTTCCACATTCAGAGAAAGAACTATGGGAGCAGAAACACAGAAGAAAAACAACTGCTTGAACACATGGGCTGATGGGGATATTATTGGGGATGTAGACACTAAACAATAACTCTAGTCCAACTATCAATAATATGGAATTAGGTCTTGATCAATGATACATGTAAAACCCAGTGGAATTTTGCATCAGCTAAGTGGGGTAAGGGGGGTAACAGGGGTTTGGAGGAAAGGAAAAGAACATGAAATGTAACTATGGGAAAATATTCAAAATACAAATTAAATAAATGAATAAACAGATAGATAAATAGATAAATGAATGAATGAATGAATGAATGAATGAATGAATGAATAAAGCAGTGCCACAAAGAAAGCCCCCAGGCTTTTACCTAAAAGAGCATGGCTGAGCCCACTCATCTTCCTATGAGAGTAGACTCTAGCTGAAGCCAGAAGCTAGAAGAAGGGAACAGCTCCCCTAACCTTGTGTCCAGTGAAGTTTCTCCTGGAAGGGACCAGTAGGACCCATAGGACCATCAGATTAAGACATGCAAAACTAACTCAGGGCAAGTCCAGCAAGAAGCATGAGCTAGTATCTATGACTGAATTTGAACTCAGTTCATTGGACCTAGTTCCAGATCCAAGTACCCTATCCACTGCACTCCCCTGTTGCCACATTAACTGGTTGTGTGACTGCAGGTTGGACACTTCCCCTATATAGGCCTCCATTTCTTCCCCTGTAAAAGGAGGACTAGATCATGTCTAAGGTCCCTTTCAGCTCTGTGAATCTGCAAAGATATACTAGGTAGCTATGTGGACACATTGAAGAGGTGTCTGTATTAGAAGCAGAGTGGACCTGGGTTCCAAACATGGCTTTGGGTGAGGCATATCTTGAGCCTGATTCTTCAGCTGTGATGAGAAGAAAGTTATACTAGACATTCCCAGAATCTCTTTTTGGTCCTAAAATTCTATCTAACCAAAACTGGTGAGAAAGAGGCACACACAGGGATGGTTAGACAGTGATGGTTTCTCTTCTTCTCCACCTCAAGGACAGTCAAGAAGCACACTAAAATCATCTATTAAGACCTTCAGAAAATGTTGGTCCCCAGTTTCCTTTCACTTGTTCCAGTGTTTAAGAATTCTTATAGTTAAGAACTTTGGTCCTTATTTTTAAGGAGAAATAGTTAAGAAATAATAGTTAAAGAACTTGAGGTCTAGAGACAGGAGGTCTGGGTTCAAATCTAGCCTCAGAATCCTAGCTATGTGACCCTGGATTTGGATTCCTGTATTTTTTTAAACACTTTTAAAAGATTAGTATGGAAGGATAGTCAGAGCAGTTTGGGCTTTTGCTGCTACTGAGCTGCCATCTTTATTCTGCTCCCCATGGGTAAGTCACTTAACCCACATTGCCTAACCCTTACCACTCTTCTGTATTAGAAACAAAAAGAAAGGTAAGGAGAAAGGAAGGAAGGAAGGAAGGAAGGAAGGAAGGAAGGAAGGAAGGAAGGAAGGAAGGAAGGAAGGAAGGAAGGAAGGAAGGAAGGAA
>NC_058130.1:751597517-751643961 GCF_016433145.1 Gracilinanus agilis
CAATTATATTAAAACATCACTGGTGACTCGGCATTACAAAATTCTCTCAGAAAGTAAGTACATGAATTTTATTACCCAGTGAATTCCAGTTCAATCTCTTATATCCAGCCTTGAACACTCTCAATAAATCCATGGCTTGATCATCGAGAAGCTGAGCTTCTGCCTCATTTAATGTCCCCAAAAGCTTATAATAATGATCCAACATATGTCTTATTCCTTCTGTGTACCTAATAAATGACAGGCAGGGGAGGGTGTAATTAAAATCCATGAAGAAACATAACCATGTGACAGATGGGTTCCAAAAGAGTCTATTAGCTAGTTAAATATTTAACTCCAGGAAACATTTTCATTCCTTCTTCCCTCCTTTCAATAATGGTCTCATGCTGACTTAGTCAAGTGATTTGGGAGATTAAGGAGAATTATGGCCCTTTATGTAGTCTTCACTGTCAACCCTCTTTCTACTGTGACCCCTTTAACATAAGTTTTTATCTGCTTCCTAGAATTATACATCAGCTGCTCCAACCCACTCGTTTTACAGAAGAAGACCCTGGGGTCTAGGGAGACTAGTGATTTGCCCAACATGATAGAGGTAATAAGTAACAGAAACAGGACTCAAAACCAAGTCCCGTGACCCCAAATCTAGCAATCTTCCCTCTGTACCATACTGGCCCTCCTCCACACTCCCTAGACATTGGCCCTTATTCATAAACTACCTTGAACTGTTCTTTAATAATGCCATGTATTACAAAGTCATCATTTCCCCAACCTGATTTTAAGTTGAACTAAGGCAAGAACCATACACTGCAGCTTTTGTGCCAGACACATGGCAATAACTTTGAAAATTAACTGAAGCCAGGGACAGCTAGGTAGCACAGTAGATAGAGTGCCAGGTTAGGGTCAGGAGAGCCTGAGTTCAAATCTGCCCTCAGACACTTCCTAGCTGTGTGATCCTGGGCAAGTCACTTAACCCCCATTGCCCACCCTTACCACTCTTCTCAGAATTGACAGAAGGTAAGGGTTTTTTTTTTTTTAATTATTATTCTTTTAATTAACCGAAGCCATAATCATAGCATACATTCTTCAACTTAGCTAACAGGTCAGCTAAACAAAGCTAGCATTGTTAAGAAGAAAAAAATTCCCTTGTGGAAAAAATAAGGTTGTACATTTTAAACATTACAAAGTTTTCTTCCACAAAGAATATTCTTACCTAAGAAACTTGTCCTCCTGAAGTGCAACATTTCTCGCTAATTCAGGTACAATAAACCCCAGCTGTTCCATGTATTTGGTTTCATTAATTGTCTCTTTAAGAGCAGGAGAAAAATTGATGACAAAGTAAGTCCCCTTTTCTGGAGTAGGCTCAGTGTCATCATTGATCAAGATTGTCTATGGGAGAGACAATTCATAATGAAATGAATAGAAATGAAAAGGCAGTAAGATGTATATAATGTTTTAAGCAAATTTGACAAGGCTCAGTGTACATCATCTGACTCCCTAAAAACTTGGTACATTTTAAAATTTCAAAGACACATTGTTAGCACCAATGGCCTCCTTCCCTCCTCTTTCTCTTTTCCTTGCTCTAACTTGCTCATTTCCTAGCTTCCAGCATTTATGTTTTTAAAAAACCTTATCTTCCAGTTTATAATCAACAGCAGAGTAGTGGTAAGGACTAGGCAATCAGGGGTAAGTGACTTGTCCAGGGTCACAAAGCTAGGAAGTGTGTAGGGTCATATTTGAACCCAGGACCTCATTGGTTTTTTAAAATATATATCAGGTTCACTAAAGAAGCAAACAGCAGGCAGCCAGGTGGCTCACTGGATACAGATTGAGGCCTGGAGATGGGAAATTCTGGGTTGTAATCTGGTCTCAGATACTTCCCAGCTATGGGACCCTGGGCAAGTCACTTGCATCCCAATTACCTAGTTCTTACAGTTATTCTGCCTTGGATCCAATACTTAATATCAATTATAAAACCCAAGGTAAAGAAAGAGAAGGAGAAGGAGAAAGAGGAGGAGGAGGAGGAGGAGGAGGAGGAAAAGGAGGAGGAGCAGGAGGAGGAGGAGGAGAAGGAGGAGGAGGAGGAGAAGGAGATGACGACAAAAACTCTATCTTCATATAGAGCATATAGACAATGGATAGGAGACTCTTACCAGTCCACCATAATCTAGAACTGTCTGTCCAGTTGAACGGGCTTTAGCAAGCAGACTTTTTTTCAGAAGGTTTGGTAGATTCTGCTCTGTCCATTCTCTCCACTGCTCATATTTCCTGTCTTCATAGTCCTTCATTCTCCTACCCACCTCCAGGTATTTTTGTTTTACCTATTAAAGGATTTCAGCCATAGTTACTGGGACAGAAATGTCCCAGGATTGGCAATCCACTGGAAATGGAATCTACATTTTATCTGAAATAAAAATGGAATATGCAGAAAGGATGCAAAAGCAACCTACTTCCCGGCCTCTATCACTATCCAACATCTCCTCCACTTCTTGAAATCGAAGGATGGTGTGCTTAATCCGATAGAAGAGAGAGCGTTCCCAATATATGGCACCAGCAACTGGTGGGTGATTCTTGTAGAGAGGTGGACTATCAAGATTCAGAATAAATATGCGATTAATTATGTCAATCTACAAAGACAAAATCAAGAAGGATTTGATGATTGATAAACATCAATGGTCCTGCACAAAATGTATGAAAGGCCTTTTCTCTATTTGTAAATTTTAAGCAAATTATAGATTTTAAAAATTGATTTTTAAAGAAATATTCAAGGTATAAAATAGCCTTTTTTGTTGTTAGCTTCTTCCCTGCTAATAGACTTTTCTTTCTATTTACTCTTTTCAATGTGATTATTTATATGATAATTGAACCCCAGACACATCCTAACAAGTGTATATAGATGGGCTTCACTAGGACTTGTAATATTTTTTATCAGTAGTATGATTTAATTCTTAATTCCATTCCCGTCTCTACTAATGACAAAGACTCTGTGGTCAAAAAGGATCATCTTTCACAACTCTCCAGATAATTAGGGCAAAATTCAATTTCTTTAGCCGGCTATATTCTAGACTACATAAGATGACTCTTCATTTCATATATCAAAGGATATATGTAAGACAGATCCATTGGGATAAGACCCCGGAATCTTGGATTGACCTCTTCCTAAGGATCATCAGGACTGGGATATTTTGGGCTGGCTTTAGTACCGGCTTGGCCCAAGGCACACTAACACCTAAACCAACCAGAAATGTCCCAGTACCGCCAATCCCTGAGTCTCTGGGTTTGCACCCCCTAAATATATATATATATATATTTGTATTTTAAACCCTTAACTTCTGTGTATTGACTGATAGTTGGAAGAGTGGTAAGGGTAGGCAATGGGAGTCAAGTGACTTGCCCAGGGTCACACAGCTGGGAAGTGTCTGAGGCCGGATCTGAACCTAGGACCTCCCGTCTCTAGGCCTGGCTCTCAATCCACTGAGCTACCCAGCTGCCCCCCTAAATATATTTTAATTAATCTTTTTTTCTAAGCTAGATTGAAAGGTCCTTTATGCCAACGACCTCTATTGTGGCCAAAGGGATAAACTCATGACCAAGGTCAGTCTGGCTGATAATCAGCTCAGGTCCAAGGACAAAAACTAGCAAGGCACCATCTGGCTTAGGAGAAATCGAGGACTTCTCTACTATCCCCTCCCTAACCCTTGTTTGTTGTATGACAAGATTATAGGTCTTGAACTAGAAAGGACCTTAGAGGTCATCTAGTCATTTTACGGATAAGGAAACTGAGGCCAAGAGAGGAATGTGGCCTGCTCCGGGTCATACAAGTAATTAAGGAGTTAGACCCAGAATCAGACAAGTACAGCTAAAAAGGTCCTCAGTGTAACAGGATCATGTTACATCTTCCTTTTATTTCTGCCAATACAACTGGTACACTGTTCAGACCAAAGGAGGAACCCAATAAATAAATGTAGAATTTCTTGCCTACATTAACAAATCCATTTTCTTTTGACTATATAACTTGAGTTACTAAATTACATACTTCTCAGGGGAAATTCTGCAGGTTCCTTAGATTTGGATTTCTCTTCATGAAAAACAAATATGAAACTATTCAATTAGCCTCATCTTGTCCTCTGTATACTTTGGATTGCTTGATACACTAAGCTGGCAGAGTATGTTAGCTTTTGCACTGCTTAAAATTACCTCTTTACAATACTGGTTCAAAATGTCATTGAACTTCATCATCATCTGCTTATTTATAGCCTCCCGGGAGCGTATGTGCTTAAACTTTAAAAGCATGTCAAAAGCGGCTTCAGCTGAGCGAAGAGTCTTAAAGGATTCATCAATAAAGTTCTTGGCTTCTTTCTCAATAACCTGTCAAAAAGGTAAGCCAGAGAAGTAATCCAAGTGTGTAGAACCTTGCGGGACAAGAACACCGGAGGCCAGGTAAGAACCGTGGGATCGATTTCCATAGTTTTATGGCTGAGAATCTTATTTCTGCTCCTGAAGCTTACAGGAAGCAACTAGAGAGTTTGTTAAATAGTTGGGGGAGGTGGCCAGACCTGGTCAAACCTATGCCATTTGATCACTTTGGTAGCTAAAGTGAGGGATGGACTAGAGTGGAGGCTTGTGACAGGGGGACCAAGCAGGAGCCTATTTCAGTCATCCAGGTGTGAGTAGTGAGGTCTTGCACCAGAGTGGACAGTGTCAGAGTAGGGAAGGGGGCATATAAGAAAGGTATCACAAAAATAAAATCAGTAACACTGGTCAACAGACTGGATATGGGAGATGAGAGAGCATAAGGAGTTGAGGATGACACTTAGATTTTAAGCCTGGGTAACCAGGAGGAATATAGTCAACTCTAATAGTAACAGGGTAAAATCTAAGAGGAATAACCCTTCCTTTGGCAGTATTAGGAAGGTAGAGCAGCTCAGTGGATAGAGAAGCAGGCCTAGAGATATGAGGTCGTAGGCCTCATACAAATCTGGCCTCAAACACTTCCTTGCTGTGTCTGGGCAAGTCATTTAATCCCCTTTACCACTTTTTAAACCAATTTAAAATTTAATTTTTATTTTTAATTTAAATTTGGGCTTTTTTTTATTTAAAACCAATTTAAAACCCCTTTATCACTCCTGCCTTAGAAACAATGTTTTCTAAGACATAGGGTAAAGGCTTAGGAAAAAAAAAGAAGAAGAAGAAAATGATAGCTATGAGACATCTAGGTAGCTCAGTAAATACAGCCAGGCCTAAAGATGGGATGTCCTGGGTTCAAATATGGACTTCCTATCTGTGGGACCCTGGGAAAGTCACTTAACACCCACTACCCCTAGCCCTTACTGCTCTTCTGCCTTGGCACCAATATTTAATATTGATTCTAAGATAGGCTTTAAAAAAAAAAAGCAAAACAAAACAAAACAGTACTAGAAAGGTTTGGAAGGGAAGAGGACTTGGGAAAAAAGTAATGAGTTCAGTTTGGGACATGCTGTATTGATGTCTACAGGACACTCAGAACAAGACATTCAAAAGGCAGTAAGAGATGCAAGATGGGAAGTCAGCGGAGAAGTTAGGTTTAGATAAATAGATTTGAGAATCATCAGATCAATTTTGACTGGATGATAGATTTGTACTGAGTGAACCTCAAAGGAGTAGAGTTACAAAGTGATGATGGTAAGTAGTGGAAGAACTTGGAAGAGGCAATGGGGGACCAAGAATATTCCAATTCCCCCACCTGGACCAATGAGTCAAGGGTAATGTGTGAAAATTGGAGCTGGGAAGGATAGCCAGGGAAGCCGTCATCAGGAAGGAATCAGACCTAAGTGAGAGCCCAAAGACGGAAAGAATGGGGAAGGAAAAGATGGGAGCTGAAATGAGTTTGTTTTCTCTGCAGCAGACATTCCAAAGAGCAGAGTAGAAAAAATAGATAGTTTTAGAGTGGGCCATTGAGTGGGTGAGGTTGGGGGGAATGGGAATAATCAATAGGGCAGTGGTTTGAATGATGATGGTCAGGGGTGCCAAATTCTGAAGTTCTGAAGTTCAATTGAAAACGAAAGGAAAATGTCAAATGTCAGAGGAGTGTGGGAAAATGTATGCATTAATGCCTGTGGATTTGTGAATGAAAAGCTGGCTATATTTATATTTATATATAATATATATATTGGATAAATATGGTATAAAACTATAATGGAATACTGTAAGTGCTATAAGAAATAATGAAAGATGGTTTCAGAAAAAAACGAGAAGATTTACATAACCTGATGCAGAGTGAAATGAGCAGAAACAGGAAAACAATTTATACACTAACAACCTTATTGTTAAAACAAATAACTTTGAAAGCCTCAGATCAAACTCAGATCAATCCAGTGACCAACCACAATTCCTGTGGACTCCTGATAAAACATGCAACCTAACCTAATGACGAGGAGGTAGGGAACTCAGGACAAGGATTGGGAATAAGATTTTTAGATGCGGCCAATGGGGAATTTGTTTTGCTTGACTCTCCATGTTTTTTTACAAGGGTTTCTTCTTCTTTTTTTCTTTTTTTTTCCAAAGGAACAGAATGGGAGGGAGAGATTGTCTATTTTTGTTCATTGCAAACAAAAATAAAAAATTGGCTCTGTTTTTTAATTATACTTCCTGGAAGAGTCACATGCTGTAATGTGACTATATCTTTATCTCAGGCAACAGGAAGGATAATGGCAGTAATTCCATTGTGCTATCCATTACATTACATTGCTGTGAATAATACCTTCTTTTATAGTAATTATAGATTTTAAAGCTAGAATATATCTTAATAAAATAAAATCCTTAAGTTGGCTATTTACCAGGACTTCAATCTTGAAATCTTCTATAACATACTTCCAGAACTGGGAACACTTGATGCTAAAGGGGTCAAAGGTTAGCACTTCCATAGGACTGACAAGACCATCCACCCTACCAAGGACATCATCAATACGCTTTGGATCGCCGGTCACAGCTTTCAGTTCTGGACCAAATATGTTGTAAAATTCTTCAATAACCTGTTAAATCCAACAACATAAGAAAGTTACATTTTAGTCATCCTGCTGTTTTTCACAAATATGCCATCTCTCAATTATGTGTAGTTCTTTTTTTAAAACCCTTACCTTCCATTTCAGAGTAATACTAAATATTGGTTCCAAGGCAGAAGAATGTGAAAAGCTTGGCAACTAGGAGGAAGTGACTTGTCCACAGCCACACAGCTAGGAAGTGTCTGAGGCCAGATCTGAATCCAGAACCTCCTGTCTCTAGGCCTAGTTCTTTATCCACTAAGCAACCTACCTGCCTGCCCAGTACGTCCCCCCTTAGTTCTTTATAGGAATGCAATGTTAATCTGAAATTGGTCATATCTGCTCAGTAAATCAGGCCAAGGAGAATGTTTTCTTACAATATTTTATTAGCAGGTAGTCTAACCAGCTATTTTAAAATGAATTTAAAATGTTCCTAGCTCAACTTTATCAGTAAATAAATTGTTCTCTCAGATTCTGAATTACTGATATTTTTCTGTGAAAGCAAAATCTAACCGATGGGTCCATTTCTCTGCTTCCCCCCAACCACAAGAATCAAAACCATACATGCACACTTCATTATATCATTCGTTTAGAATCAGTGATTCCCAAAGTGGGCGCCACCGCCCCCTAGTGGGTGCTGCAGCGATCCAGAGAAGCAGTGATGGCCACAGGTACATTTGGGGGCAGTGAATAACTGTAAGGGGGCACTAAGTAATATTTTTTCTGAAAAGGGGGCAGTAAGCCAAAAAAGTTTGGGAACCGCTGGTTTAGATAAAGAAGGACCTTAGAGATGGAGGCTAACTCCCTCAATTAACAGATGAGGAAACTGAGGCTCAGTGAGGCTAAGTTATCTGCCCAGGGTAAGTAAGAATCTCAGGCAAGATTCAAACTCAGGTCTTCTTGACTCCAAGTCCAGTATTCTCACTATCTCATTCTAATACATCTCATTTCTAATTAGGAAATGATTATAGACTAAGCTATTTCTTAACAGATTCTGAATTGACCTTTTCCTTTTCTTTTAATTTTCCTTTTTTCTCTTTTAAATCTTATTATATACTTAGTAACCATCAACAACAACAACAAAATTAAAACACTTAAATAAACATGCCAAAAAAATATCCGAAACCACAAATTCCACCTTGTTTACAATTTATTTAAAAATATGTAAATTGTATTGACCTTTTTCAAAACTCCTTCCTTACCCCATCATTGTCTTTCCAATTTATCCCAGCTGTAGACAATGGAGCAGGTTCAGAGGATGTGAAATCTAGAACTAGAAGGGATCCCAATAGCTATCCGATCCAAATTGTCCATTTTACAGAGGAAGAAACTGAAACCCATAAAGGTTTCACACAGCTGTTAAGTGTCTAAGGTAGAATATGAAATCCGGTCTTCTTAAATCTACATCCAGTGCCCTGTCCACTACTAAGAAAATCTAACTTCCACACTCTTGTATCCTCTCCTTTGTTTTCTTCCAAGGACAGCTTGGAAAGAACTAAGCAGAAAGTAATTTGATAATGGCAAAATTCAGTCCAAACTGGCACATGTTTATTAAACACCTACATTGTGTGAGGCACTATGCCAAGTTCTGGGGACAAAAAGGCAGAATGTAGAGCAGTCCTGGCCCTCGAGGAGTTTATAGTCTACTGGAAGGATGCACCCACCATGTGAATGACTAGGAATGGAGAGAGAACTTAAGAAAGGAGCAAGAAAGGATCCACAGCTAAGGGAAATCAAAGGTGATTCCCATAGAACAGGGAATTTATGTACTATCTTGGAATATACTTGGTCCACCCCTGCTCTAAATCTAGATGTAAAGAGGAGAGTCAGGGGTCATTAAGGCCATACTATATTCTCAGAGGGCAGTGAGGCAGCACCAGGGCTAAAGAAAGAATTGAGTTCAAACATGACCTCAAGCACACCCTAGCTGAGTGACCCTGGGCAAGTCACTTAATCCCAATTGTATAACCCTTATTGTGCCTTAGAACCAATATTTAGCATCAATTCTAAGACAATTTTAAGAAAGTAAGGGTTTTGGGTGGTTTTTTTTGTTTGTTTTAAATAAATAAATAAATAGATAGATAGATAGATAGATAGATAGATAGACAGATAAATAAATAAATAAATGAAAATAACTGTTCTTTGCAGAACCAGGAATTGGATTTAAATCTCACCACTGCTACTTAATAGCTCTGTGATCAAGTCACTTAACTTGCCCTGGCCTCAGATTTCCTTATCTGTTAAATAAGGCAGGGTGTAATATTTAAATTAATAACAATAACTCTAAGCATTATATTTATAAAGTTTATTAATAATCACTTGAAGTAGAAAGAATAAAAAGGAAAAAGAAGTCTAAAAATCTAATTATCTGACAAAAAGTAAACCCAAGTGAGTAAGTTCTCCTGCCTCTCCAAAAAAGCCCGCTTTCAGCAGCCAAGATCACAGGAAGAGAGAGAGAGGAGGGGCTACACAAAACTTATATCCTCCCAACATCAGCATGTAACGGGAGAAGGAAAGTGGGATGCTGGGAAGTGAAGTCCTGGGGAGCCAATTCTAATTACACAGGGGGAGGGGTCATTTCCAGATTTAGCAATCTATGGTTTTATGAGCATGTAATATAGACAATGACTAGAATGACATAACCCAAAAAAAAGAAGAAAACGTCACTGAAATCAGAGTAATAATAATGATTAATCTTGGCCTTCCCTGGAGAAGAAATCATGAAATACACCTTCCTTCTCTCAAGATACAGGTGGAAGACTATAGGGACAGAAAGTTGCATACACTGTCAGACAATATCTCTGTGTCAATTGGTTTTTCTTTTTCTTTCTTTTTTTGAATTCTTATCTTCTGTCTTAGTAACAGACAGAAGGGTGAGAGTTAGGAAAACAGAGTTAAGTGGTTTGCCCAGGGTCACACCACTAGGAAGTGTCTGAGATCTGATTTGAATCCAGATCCTCCCAACTCCTGGACTGGTGAGACCTTTAGCTATGTTTTCATTTTTTTTTTCCAAAAAAGGAGGAAAAGAGGGTTGGTATGTGTGTTTTTGTATATATATATATATATATACAAAAACACACATACCAACCCTCTGTATATATATACAGAAATAACTGTGATGTATTAAATGAAAGGCACCAACCTATATTTTCCTTACTCTGAAAAGAATTTGATCAATCAGTTTTCTCTTTCAACCCTCTATACCAGTGATTCCCAAAGTGGGCGCCACCGCCCCCTGGTGGGTGCTGCAGTGATCTAGGGAGGCGGTGATGGCCACAAGTGCATTTATCTTTCTTATTAATAGACATTAAAATTTTTTAAAAATTAATTTCCAGGGGGCTAAGTAATATTTTTTCTGGAAAGGGGGCTGTAGGCCAAAAAAGTTTGGGAACCCCTGATCTATACAAACATTAAAGAAATGAAACACAGGCTTCTTTACCTGTAAAACATCAAACAGATCTTGACAGATTGTGGCCATGTAATCTGTTCTTTCAAATAAGCGTTTCCTATCAAATTCCCACCGGGCTTCTCTTCCAGAGGCTTCAATTTTGGCTCGGACATCAAAATAAGACTTCTTCCACAGCAGAAGAGTGCTCTTGGCCTCAGCTACCTTGGTTTGTGCAACTGATCGAGTCTCTCTGTTAAGGTTTTTTAAAAAATCATATTATTATTAACAATATTTCCCAATGACGAGATAAGGATTCTGATTATCAAATTTGTGGTTATTTAATTTAGAGCATTTTAGAGAGGAATCTCAGAAGCAACTAGTCCAAACCCTCTTTTTACAGAAGAAGAATCAGCCCTGCATTTCAATCCTGCTTTTGACAGTTACTAATTATTTGGTTTGGGTAAATCATTAAACTTCTATGAGACTCATTTTCCTCATCTGCAAAACAGGGATAATAATCCTCCTATCCTTGCTCACATCTACCCTACAGGGTAGGTTATGGGAAGAAAAGTGCTTTGTAAACCTTAAAGTTGGGGCATCTAAATGGCTCAGTGGATAATGCCCTGTGCCTGTAATCAGGAAGACCCAAGATCCAATCTGGCCTCAAACACTAACTAGTTGTGTGACTCTGGCCAAGTCACTTACCCTCTATCTCCAAAAAAGGAAAATGACAAACCATCTCCAGTGTCTTTACCCAGAAGACCCCATGGGCAATATAGTCCATCACAGGTCAGGAAGAGTCAGACACGACTGAATAACAAGCCTTAAAGTGCCACCAGACAATGTTATCAAAATGTTTGGTCCCATTTTCTGGGTGTCTATCTACACTATGAAATTTGGGGAGCACCACAAAGTGGAAGAGGGAGGTCTTACTTTCAAAGGATTGGGAAGCTGCATTTGGTACAATTTTATATTATTTGTTGTTCACTCATTTGTCATTTCTGACTCTTCCTGACCCCTTTTGGGGTTTTCTTGGGAGAGATAATGGAATGCTTTGCTATTGCCTACTCCAGCTCACATGACAGATGAGAAAATTGAGGCAAACAGGACAAAATGAATTGTTCAGTCAAATAGCTAGTTTGTCATTTCCTTCTCTGGCTCATTTTACAGATGAGGAAACTGAGACTAACAGGTTAAATGACTTGTCTAGGGACACACAGCTAGTGTCTGAGATAAGATTTGAACTCAGGTCTTCCCGACTCTGAGCACTCTATCCACTGCACCATCTAACTGCCCCAAATTACACATTACCAACACCCAAAGCTACTGTTTGTGGTAGTAAATATTTTGATTGAACTGAGATGAGAGACAGAATACAAAGGTAGCAAATTAAGGAAAAATAGCTCCAAATAGTTGCCCAGTGCTAGGTATGGTTGTAAGGAGGGTGCTAATCAACTTAATAAATCCCCTTCAAATCATTTATATTATATTCCATTGGCCTTCGATGGCAAAGAGGGAGAATGTTTCTGTGGAATATGGGCGTACTCATTGCCCCCTCTGGAGATGCCCCAGAGAACTCAAGCTGATTGATGGAGATGCCCCAGAGAACTCAAGCTGATTGATGGAAATTCTCATCAGGGAAGTTGTCTCTCACTGTGAGGTTATTTTTACTCTCTCACTCTTCAGCTCGCCTTCTTTACTTTTCCCCTTAAAACTTCTTCCCAAGCACAACAACACAGGAGAAGGTATTTCCCCCGCCCCTAGAGCAACCAGCCCTCGTAATGGAAGGCAAGATAAGCAAATGTGTCTGCAGTTGGATAAGAGGAACCCTGTGGTCATATAGTTCCCTCCTCCCAGGAGTAAGTAACGGGGATTATTGGCAGAAGCACATGGAAGACTGCATATATGTGTCTCGATGACTTACAAAGGGAAATTTACTGGGCAGTCATGGGGAATCCCTAACTGGAAAGCCTGGGGAAGGGCCACTCTAGAGAAAAGTGGATTTCTTGATGCAATGTGTTCCCTAGAGAAAGAAAAAAATAATCCACGTAGTTCCAACTGGGAGAATAAAGCCAATGGAGAGCTTAGTCAGTGATTCCCAAAGTGGGCTCCACCGCCCCCTGGTGGATGCTACAGCAATCCAGAAGGGTGGTGATGGCCACAGGTGCATTTATCTTTCCTATTAATTGCTATTAAAATTTTTTAAAATTAATTTCCAGGGGGCCAAGTAATATTTTTCTGGAAAGGGGGCGGTAGACCAAAAGAGTTTGGGAACCACTGGCTTAGATGGTAAAAGCACAAGGGTAAGTAGACTGTTTCTTTAGGAACTCAGTAAATGTGTTATCTTTCTAGGAGAATTCCAAACCATTGGGTGGTTAAATGAGTCTTTGAGGGACTGTAGATGATTGATCATATGGGAAAGAAAGAGTTTCCTTGAATGTCAGAGTATTGTATCACTGACAACTCCAATTGTGTTCCCCTTCCAGAGGAAGCTAATGAGTTATTTACATGTTTCTACATCTGTTTGTATCTCCTGTGATCCATTTGCATCCTTTGCATTTTCTATAGGGTACGTTAAAATTTGTTCTATACCCGATATGTATTAGGTACCTGAATGCTTATATAGGAGCTTGGGATCCTATTTATCAACATTTGGAGGAATTCAGACACAAGCTATACCTCTATTGAAAGATTTCTTGAAATAACTCCAGGTGGAGGCAATTAGCCAAAGAAAGACCCCTTTGGGGTGAGCCCCCAAGATCCATTTGAACCCAGAGCTTTTTTTAAACCCTTTCCTTCCATCTTAGAATCAATCCTGGGTATTGGTTCTAAGGCAAAAGAGTGGCAAGGGCTAGGCAATGAGGGTTAAGTGACTTGCCCAGGGTCACACAGCTAGGAAGCATCTGAGGCCAAATTTGAACCCAGGACCTCCCATCTGTGGGCCTGACTCTCAATCCACTGAGCCACCCAGCTGCCCGCAAACCCAGAGCTTTTAAAGGGGTCTTGGGCCACAATAACTGAGACAAGTACCAAGAAGCCTACATGGCAGAAGGTATCAGTGAGAGGGAAGGAGATGCTGAAAATAAGAGGCATATATTCACATTCTTTGTGTCACCTTCTTGTTTCTACCTGAGCAAAATTAATTGTCTTAGGTGTGGTGTTTTTTAAACAGACTTGGGAATATTTTTGCGAAAAAAAAAAAAAAAGAATGCTATTTTGGGATACTCATTCCTATACATGGAGCATATATTCTAGAGTCACCCAAAAAGGATAAATATCCAAGTATTTTTCCCAGTGCAAAATACTACAGTCAGCTGCTCACTTTCTTAAGAAAGCTTTCCCTTTATTTGACACTAATGCATTGTTGGTGGAGTTGTGAACTCATCCAACCATTCTGGAGGGCAATTTGGAACCATGCCCAAAGGGCAATAAAACTCTGCATACCCTTTGACCCTATAATACATACTACTACTGGATCTGCATCCCAAAGAGATAATAAAAAATGGGAAAGGACCTACTTGCACAAAAATATTTATAACAGCTCTTTTTATAGTGGGAAAAAATTGGAAGTTGAGAGGATGTCCATCAGTTGGGGAATGATTGAACAAATTATGGTCCACGTTGGTGATGGAATACTATTTTGCTATCAGAAACAACAAGCAAGATGATTTCTGAAAAGACTAGAAAGATCTACATGAACTGATGCAGAGCAAAATAAGCAGAACCAGGAGAACATTGTACACAATAACAGCAATATTGTACAATGATCAATTGTGAAAACTTGGCTACTCTCAGCAACGCAATGATCTGGAACCATCCTGAAAGATTTATGATGGAGAACACTATCCAACTCCAGGGAAAGAACTGTTGGAGTCAGACGGAGGTGGATCAAAGCAGACTATCTTTCATAGCAGTGTATTTACAGTTTTATTTCGGGGGTTGGATTTTGTGTGTCAGAGTGTGCTCTGACAACAATGACCTTTATAGAAGTGTGTTTTGCATGATAACAAAATTAAAATTTTTAAAAGAAAGCTTTCCCATTATTCAGACTCTAGTATTGAGAAAACCTTAATTGCTAATTAAGTGTTCATCTGTCTTTAATATCTTGCAAAGTCATTTTTAACAGAGAGGGCATATTCTTGACTTGGGGGTATTCTGCAGGCAGCACTAACCTCCTGTTTGAGGATAGGAATGGGGCTGGAGTGAAATCAAGGAGCAGGAAACAAATGTCCCTTTACCAGGGAACCTGTAAACTAACTGAAACCATAAAACCTAAATTCTTCTGTCTCCAGGGCATTCCTGAGCTTTACTATATGGCTGCCCAGAAACCACTATTGAGTGGAAAGAAAGCAGCATCATTTCCTGCTTCTTCACCTTCTATGCCTCACTTTGCCCATCCAGACACAACAGGAGTTTGTGGTGGTGTGCGTGGGGGAGGTCTTTGCTTTTTGTATTTCCAGAACCTAGCACAGTGTTTTGGGCATAGAAAGGGCTCCATAAATTCTTATGAAAGCAAATTAAATTTAAGCTTATTTGGGGACAGCTAAGTGACTCAGTGGTCTCTGGGGGCAGCCCAGAGACAGGAGGTCCTGGGTTCAAATCTGACTTCAGACACTTAATCCCCTTTGCCTAGCCCTAACCACTCTTCTGCCTTGATTCTATTGATTCTAAGATCAAAGAGGAGTGTTTAAAAAAATTAGGCTTAATTAAGCCAAGTTTCAGTTTACTATGAAGACAATAAGAGACTTGCTCACAGAAATCAGAGTTTTCATTCCTAGTCACAAGGCATTTTAAGAAACTTAGACAGTGAGTGTTACCAAAGTGCCAGAAATAGGGGGCAGCTGGTAGTTCAGTGGATTGAGATCCAGACCTAGAAACGGGAGATCCTAGGTTCAAATCTGGCCTCAGACACTTCCTAGCTATGTGACCCTGAGCAAGTCACTTGACCCCCATTGCCTAACCCTTATCACTCTTCTGCTTGGAGCCGATACACAGTATTGACTCCAAGATGGAAGGTAAGGGTTTTTTTTAAAAAGTGCCAGAAATAATATAATTGTCATATTTATTAAAGAAGCAGTGTAGCACAATAGATAGACCAGCCTCCAAGTCAAGAAGGCCTGGATGGAAATGTTGCTTTGGGCACACATTTGGCAGTATGACCTTGGGCAAGCCACCTTACCCTCTCTGGTGCCCCAGGAAACTTTCTAGATTTATATAAAAGTTGCAGAATAACAGGTTATATGCAATGGTGGTAGAGGGAAGTGAGGAGCTCCCTCCACAAACAAGCTCACAGATTCAAACCTCACCCTATCCCCCCCCCCAAAAAAAATCAGTAGACTGGGGGCAGCTAAGTGCCTCAATGGATAAAAAGTCAAGCCTGGAGACAGAAGGTCCTGGGTTCAAAATAGGCCTCATACACTTCCTAGCTGTGTGACCTTGGGCAAGTCACCTAATCCCCATTGCCTAGACCTTACCACTCTTCTGCTTTAGAACCACTAGTTTGTTTGTTTAAATCAATAGACTGTAGTATTTAGAAAGAGGCAGCATAGAATAGACACTCTTTGTACTAAGGAAGATGTGGTTCAAGTCCTGCCTCTGAAACATGCAAGCTGTGTAACAAATCATTTAATTTCTTAGTGTACCAGGAGTTAATAATCTGCATCACCAAAAGGAGTTTCCAGAAGGCTGCTCTGTTAAAAGTAATTACATCTGGATTTTTTTTTCAATTATCTTTAAAATGAAGTAAGGAGAGGACAGGAAACGACATTTAAAAGAGAGAGGAAAAAAAGAGAAATCAAAATATTTAAAAAGAGAGAGAGGTTGAGGTATTTGGTTTTCTCCTCTGTTGACTTCTGAAATTTAATTTCTGAAAGTCACTTTGTACTTTGTTCCAATCTTCACATCATTTTGGAATAAAGCAAAGAGACAAATAGAAGAGATTCCTGAATCAAGGAAGGCAGAGCTCTTGTGCCCTCGAGGTATCAGGGCAGTGACTGCTTACTTGAACAAGGTCCGTAAGTTCACGACTCGGGACACTCTCTCGGCTATTTCCCAGGCAATCCTCTCCATGAGGGGGATCATCCGCTCATCTTTATTATAGTGCCTGGAGATAATCCAGACCATCCGCAATGCACTCATCATGGAAGGAAGCGTGTCCAAAATAACATTAAATCCAGCTCCGTGGGCTAAATTCTGCACAGATAAATTATGAAAGATTAAAACATTCTAGAGGTTTCCAGTAATGAAATCTTTCCGTTTTCATACTTAAGAAGTTCAAATGGGACAGCGAATGTTGGATCTTATTGTTCTTTCTTGGTAAACAAAAAAGGTACTCTCAGAAGATCATCAGCAAATTCCACCCTCTGCTCATCTCTGAACATCTCCTCAACACCTAACAAAGATCTTTGTCCCTCTTTAGACACTTAACAAATGTGCTTCACATTAAAGGTAATCATTTAGTCCAATCTCTCATTTTACATATTGGGAAACTGAGACCAAGGAAGTGGGTTAAATAAGGGTTACACAAAAACTTAATTTCTAGATGAGTCCCCAGAGCCAACCATGGCAATTATTTCTAGAGCCAGGAGCTTGGACACTAAACCCACCCTCTTTTTAGGGTGTCCTGTGGCCAAGAAAGGGCCACAAGGCCTCTAGGGAAGAGTCACTTGTCAAAGTTCATCATCCCCAGAGGCTTAAGCTCTGAGCTAGCACCCAGGGACAGGCAGGATCAAAAAGGGCAGCTTGGCACATGCCCTGTTCTTCGTTTCCAGAGGTTAAAGGAACTTGCCCATCCTGAGACCCCTGGTGGCCCAGGTGGCCTTCATGTCCACCACATCGCCTCTCTGACACCACCCAGAAGCTGCTACCTCCTCCTTGAGTGACCTCAGCCAGCCCAGCTCTCTGCGTTTCCATTCCCTTAACTGTAAAATGAGAGGATTAGCCTGGATGACCTCTAAAGTCTCTTCCAAGTTTAGTTCTAGGATCAGGCTGTAAGAGGGCAAGATACATTCATAAACAAGGCGATAGGAAGCCAATCAAAGTTATGAACAATTTTTTAAGCGCCTGGGATTAGCACTTTCTTTTGAGTACCTTAATGGTCCTGCTTGCTAAATGTCCTGTCAGTCACACACTCGGAAATGCTCCTTAGCCTCATGAGGTTGTTTATGCCAAAAATAGGCTGGTTTAGAACTCGGGTCTTCCCAACGCTAGGATCGGCCATGACCCAGCTGCTACCTCAAATGAGATAATGTTCTTTATTGCTGCTGTTGTTGATGTTATTGGGCCCTGGCGGGAGTGGGGGGAGTCATAGTTTCCTGAAGTCCATACCTTAAAATGGCGCTCCACTGTGGAAAGAAACCGAACGTTGTCCGAAGCTTCTATGTGATATTTGTACAAATCATTCAAGACAGGCATCAGGTTGGTAACGAGCATGGAGTCGGCCTCCTTGATAATCTCTATAACTTTTCTCACTGTTGGCAGTTTGGTCTGCTCATGGAGAGCACTAAAGGTTGCAGTTCTTTCCCTCCAGAATTCTATTTCTGCTAATGGGCCATTACCCTAAAGGCAAGAGCAGAGATGATGTCAAAAAACAACTCTACTTCAGCCCATCAGAAAGGGAAGTTCTAGGGAGAAGCAGAAAGGGTAAGTTCTCCAAAACAAATTCCTTTTTTTTTTTTTAAACCCTTAACTTCTGTGTATTGGCTTATAGGTGGAAGAGTGGTAAGGGTGGACAATGGGGGTCAAGTGACTTGCCCAGGGTCACACAGTCAAATTCCTAAAACACAACAACAATACATTCCTAAGGTAGGAAAAAAAAAAGGGGGGGGGGGGAGCTATGTGGTCTGGGAATTCTACCCTGGTTAGTTTTCTGTAGGCTTCTACTGGAGCTGGGCCTGAGACCTTTCTCTGATCCTGGGGTCTGCGCCACTCCACTGGGGCTTGCTTCTGACCTTCCCCATCCCCTGGACACCATCTAGGGCCTGTGACCAAATCCTTTCCCTTTCTCAGTCCGCCCCCAGACCAAAGGGGGGGCTTCACTGTTCTGACCCTCTGAAACAACAGAGCTCCCCTGCTGGCTGATAGTTGCTAAGTCCAGCAGCAGTCTAGCATCACCCATACCCAAACCCAATTTAGAAACTTGAAGAGCTCAGACTTGGGTGGAGGGAGAGGAAGTAATCAGACTTTGTCCTAGATTAAACCACATTAAGAGCACTAAAGCTCAATGAGTCCCCAGCCTGAGCTATCTCACAACACAGAATAGTAGAAAAAAGCAGCCGCAGGCCTATCCTAGACTTTCCCTCTAGGCGTGCAGAAGGGTCCAGCCCTCATGTCAAATCTGAAGTTAGAAAACGAGCTGAAAGAATGAGCAAACAAAAAAGGTAACCCACCAAAAAGAGTTATTATGGTGGAATTTACTGGCCAACACAGATTTTTTAAAAGACACACAGGAAAGGGGGCAACTGGGTAGCTCAGTGGAGTGAGAGTCAGGCCTAGAGACGGGAGGTCCTAGGTTCAAACCTGGCCTCAGCCACTTCCCAGCTGTGTGACCCTGGGCAAGTCACTTGACCCCCATTGCCCACCCTTACCAATTTTCCACCTATGAGACAATACACCGAAGTACAAGGGTTAAAAAAAAAAAAAAAAAAAAAAAAGACACACAGGAAAGACAAAACAGGGCCAAATAACAGAAAATAAATGTGTGAGCAAGAATGGGGTGTTCCTGTAAAGCTAGCGGCACAGCGCTATATCCTAACTGTATATTAAGGACTACCAAAAGGACTTTTTTGGAGGGCCAACAACTGTGATTTTATTGGTGAAAGGAAACTCCCTGTGACTATGTCAGTCAGCAAATTGTCTATAACTTACTCTTAGAAAGTGACCTGGGTAGGAGTAGTTAGTGGATAGAGGGCCAGGCCTAGAGTCAGGAGGATCTAGGTTCAAATTTGACCTCAAACACTTCCTAGATGTGTGACCCTGGGCAAGTCACTAACTTTCATGGCAGTGTATTTACAGTTTTATTTTGGGGTTTGTGTTTTGTATGAGTGTGCTGTGAAGTCAAGAAGGATTAGGATTGAAAAGAGGCTATTGGATTTATCAGTCAAGAGATCATTGGAGGGAGGGGCTCATAAGCACTAGCTCTAGAACTAGTTATTTCCTTGGAGACTCAAACTGCTAGTAAGAGGAAAGGCATAGCATGCCTGGAGAGTGCTCCTGAGAATTGTTGTTCTTGTTTTGTTGTTTCAGTGGTATCTGACTCTTTGTGACCTCATCTGGGCTTTTCTTGGCAAAAATACTGGAATTCCTTCTCCAGCTCTTTTGACAAGAGAGGAAACTGAGCCCCAGGTTAAGTGACTTACCCAGGGCTATCCAGCTAATAAGTGTCTGAAGTCAGATTTGAGCTTAGGTCTTAATCCACTAGCTGCCTCCATCCGGTAACAGTGACAAAACAAGGGTTTTTTTTAAACCTTTACTTTCTGTCTTCATTAACAACTTTAAGACAGAAAGGCAAAGGCTAGGCAATCAGGGCTAAGTGACTCGCCCAGAGTCACAGTTAGGAAGTTTCTAAGTCCAGATTCAAGCCCAGGTCTCTATCTACTGTGTTAAAAGAATTAGCTCTAGTCCATTCATAGTCAAAACTCTACCTACCCAAGATGATGTCATCCCCACCTCCCTTGGTGGGGAGGGGGATGAGTTACCCACACGTGACAATAAGTAACAAATCAAGAACAAGGGTCTGCCCTTTGGGCAGTCCAAATCAGTGTAGAGGCTGCCATTGGTCCACTTGAATTAGAGGTGGACCCACGGTAAGTGATGGAGAGACACCATCTCTTCAAGTATGTTGGTTACTTCCTACTAAGGCAGTTCAAGCTTTGAACTTGGTGCTGAAGGATCTCTAGGGAGACCTCAGAATGCTTCTACTCTGAATGGTCACGTGGGTAAGTTAGGCTGACTTCCTTGGCCTACCTTGGCGATTTTCCAAGACTCTACCTTAAGTAGGCTCTAGCCTATCTGATTGCTAGGCCTTGTGGCTTGTGGCCTCATTTATTTAGCCTTTTAACCTTCTCTCTCCATCCAGGCCTCTCCAGGCCTGGACTAGCCTCTCCCTCTCTCTATTTCCCTACCTTTTACTTTCCTAATTGTAAATAAACTACCTTAAACCCAATCCTGACTTGCATCTATTTTAATTATGGAATCAATCTGAATTGTTGATTCCTGGCGGCCACACTTTAAATATATATCTATAAAATATCTAAAATCTCCGTCTTACACTACTGCACCATTAACTGCCTTAGCCTCATAACAGTAAAAAAGCAGATTTCATCTGAGTCCAAGAGGCAGTGTGGTATAGGGAAGAGAGCACCAGGGTTCAGATCCCACTTTAGACTCTCACTAGGATCCCTTGCAGTCTTTGTCAATGAGCCCTCATACACCCTCGGGGTGCCTCCAAGATCGGCTGCTTCTCATGAACAGAGATTCTCAGAAAATATTCAGCAATTACCTGAGGTGTCTTTTTCAACTGTTGATCTATGGCCGAGGTGATCTGGGTCAGCCAGTTGATCACACATTGTTCCAGACAATCCACTGATTCCGGCTCAGAAGCAATCTCCTTCACATCCCTGTCCAGACTAATCATTGGCATCTCCAACTTAATTTCTCCTGTTGGGAGAAAAAAAAAAATCAGCTAGCACCAGCCATGCCATTAGGAAAAAAAATAATCGAGAGATATTTGACTTAGAATTAAGGTGCTAACCTTGGAGTCATGAACTCAAGTTCAGAATTCCCCTGCTTAAGATATTTATTAGCAATGTAACCTTGGGAAAGTCACAATTCTTTATGCCTCGATTTTCTCATCTATAAAAGACAGCCTCTTGGGCTTCTTACAGCTTTAAATTTGTGGCACTTCTTTACTGTTCTGGAGCCAACTTGAAGAAGGTCCAAAACCAGTTGATAAATGTTCAGTGTGAGCATTTAGATAAAAGAAAGTAGATATAGACCTAGATTAGACATATAGATATAAACACAATCATAGACATAGAGGTAGAAAAAAATAGACATAGATATATAGATGTAAAGGCATAGAAATGGACATAAAAATATAGACAGATATAGGCATAGATATAGATATGGACATAGATATAGGCATAGATATAGACATAAATATAGTTATATACATGGACATGGATATAGACATAGATATAGATGTGGACATAGACAAAGATATAGACATATATAGTCACAGACATAAAAACAAACATAGATATAGACATGGACAGACAGGCATAGATATGGACATAGATATAGACACAGACATAGACAAAGATATAGACATACACATAGATATAGACATAAATATGTAGGTATGGATATGGACATAGATATAGATATAGACATATAGAGTCACAGACATAAAGACATAAAAACAAACATAAATATAGACGCAGACATAGATATAGACAAAGATATAGACATATAGACGTAGATATATTGGTATAGATATGGACATAGACAAAGATATAGACATATAGTCACAAACATAAAGACATAGAAACAAACATAGCTATAGATATAAACATAGATACAGACATAGATATAGATATGGACATACGTATAAACACAGACATAGACATAGACAAAGATATAGACATAAATATATAGGCATAGATATGGACATAGACATAGATATAGACAGACATATATAGTCACAGACATAAAGACAAAAAACATAGTTATAGATATAAATAAAGATATAGACATAGGCAGAGTCATAGAGAGAGGATTTGATTTATTTTTTTGTTGTTTGTCTAGAATTAAGGAAGTTTAGGGCAGCTAGGTGGCACAGTGGATAGAGTACCAGGTCAGAAGTCAGCAAGACTCATCTTACTGAACTCAAATCCAGCCTCAGACTTGCACTAGCTGGGTAACCTTGGACAAGTCATTTCATCCTGTTTGCCTTAATTTCCTCATCTGTCAAATGGGCTGGAGAAGGAAATGGCAAACCACTCCAGTATCTCCACCAAGAAAACCCCAAAGAGAGTCACAAAAGAGTTTGCCATGGCTAAACTATATATCTCTGTATTATCCTGTAATCAAATCAACTAGGATGACTCGGGTTTTCCCTGGATATACCCTATACTTCCCCACCTCCATGCAGGCCGTGCTCTTTGCTCCACTTAGCATGCCCTTAACCTCCAACTCTACCCATAGAAAGTCTTCATGGAGGGGCAGAGGGGAGGTGGTGGGTATGTCAAAGACAACTCCTCTGGGAAGCCTTCCTAATCTTACTCCAATCAGATGATATCTCTCCTTCCTCTGAAACCTTAATAACATTTTTCCCCCTTCTTTATAGTACACACTATATCATATTCTATATTTTTAATTTGGTCCAGACCTACAATTTCATCAGTGAAAGGAACTCCAAGCATGAAAATGCTCTCCTCTGATGCAGACTTGCAAATCTTCAGTCACCTTTCATCTTACAGAGACCCAACCCCCTTTTCAGCTTCCTTAGATGCTATCTTTTCCCATTAGATTGTAAGCTCCTTGAAGGCAGGGACTCTCCTTTTTTGTGCCTAGCCAATAGCAGGCATTTAATAAATGTTTATTGGCTGACAGAAGGCCTTTCCTTATCCCATTAATTGTTAGTGAGCACCTTACTTTAACTCCAACCAAAATTAGTGTATATGTTTGTATCGACTTACCTGTCTACAGATAGCTTTATCTTGGAATAGAAATTCCTTGAGAGTAGGACTTTTTGCCTTTGTGTCCCCAGGGCTCAGAATGCCTTGCACATGGGGAGCATTTAATAAATGCTTACTGAATGAGTGAATGCTACATTAAGAAGAGCTAAATCACTTGGGCAAGAACTTCAGATTCTTGATCAATGGGAAAAGTGGAAAGCAGTTTGGCAGAAATTAGATTTAGATAAATATCATTTACTACCAAAAAGCCCAAAGGGATAAGCAACCTAAACATAAAAGAGCACACCATAAGAATTAGAAGAGAATGAGATCAGATATCATTCACAACTATGGGTAAAGGAAGAATTCCTAACTAAACGAAGGGCAGTCAGTGATAGAAGGGCTGTTAGAACACAGACATGTTGATACAATGGATGGAGATATGAATTGGTAAAATGTGAAATTGTGCCTCAAAATAAGTGACTTGGGGGAAGCTAGGTAGCTCAGTGGATTGAGAACCAGGCCTAGAGACGGGAGGTCCTGGGTTCAAATCTGGCCTCAGACATTTCCCAGCTGTGTGACCCTGGGCAAGTCACTCGACCCCCATTGCCCACCCTTACCACTCTTCTGCCTTGGAGCCACTATACAGTATTGACTCCAAGATGGAAGGTGAGGGTTTAAAAAAAAAGTGATTTACATACTCATACTTTTTGAAGCAAAGATCTCATTACTAAGTATATACACTAGGGAGATCAAAGATAGAAAGAAAAGGTTCCACACACTCCAAAATATTCCATACACTATGTGTGTGTATGTATGTGTGGTAGCAAACCTCTTCCAACAAAGGAGAGATCCATTGGGTTGGGAGTATCAAAGTAAAATGTGATACGAGGGTACAGCTAGGTGACTCATTGGATAGAAATCAAGATCTAGAGATGTGAGGTCCTGGGTTCAAATCTAGATTTAGACACTTCCCAGCTGTGTGACCCTGGGCAAGTCACTTGACCCCCATTGCCTAGCCCTCACCGCTCTTCTGCCTTGGAACCAATACACAGTATTGACTCCAAGATGGAAGGTGAGGGTTTAAAAAAAGATGTGGCATGTGAACGGAATTCAGTGGAATATTACCATACCATAAGGAAGGATGAATATGAGAAATTTCTATATGAACTGATACAAAAGAAGGCAGATGGGAAGGGGGGAACATCATGACTACCACAATGTAAATGGAAAGAACAAAAAAAAGGGAAAAGAAAAAATAAACTCCACAATATGTAATTATAATGGCCTCACTTGATCCTAGAGAAGAATTGAGAAAATATGCCTCCTTCCTTTTGCAGCTAAAATGGACGACTTTTTACACTCCTAGATATAGTCAATGTTTTTTTAGTTTTGCTCAACTATTTTATCCTTTTCTTTTTAATCTTGGTTGTAAGGGAAGAGTGCCTGGCAAAGGGAGTAGGAGAAAATATGCAACAGGCCCCAGTATTTACAGAAGATATGATCCAAGCCCTACCATGGATGGCCGAAACCAAAGGATAAAAGAGAAAACCTGCTGGCCCCCATATATATGTACTCTCTTCCCACTCCTGCTCCTTTCCTCCCTGCAGTCTCTCACACCAACACACACACACACACACACACACACACACACACACACACACACACACACACACACACACACATACACACACACACCTAAAAAAAAATTAAAGGAGAAGCAGAGACTGCCTTAGGGGCAGATCACTGTGGCTGCCTGACTTCCAACACTTCCATGGGACAATCTCCAGCATATGGGGTTGACTGCCTTGAATCAAAACTTCAACAACAAAAAAAAAAAAAAAAAAACAAAAAAAAAAACAGGATCCTATTATTCTGAAATAAATATAACATAAAAACAAAGAGATCCACAAAAATGTTCCCCCAAAAAATGGTTTAAGTCAGGCCTATAGACGGGAGGTCCTAGGTTCAAATCTGGCTTCAGACACTTCCCAGCTGTGTGACCCTGGGCAAGTCACTTGACCCCCATTGCCTACCCTTACCACTCTTCCACCAGGGAGCCAATACACAGAAGTTAAGGGTTTAAAATTATAAAAATATATTAAAAAATGATTTAAGAAGAGGAATGGACAAAATAAATGAGAGATAACACAAATGCAATGATTGGGAAGAATGGCTAAATAGACTGCAATACTTAAATGTAAAGGACTGTATTACATTATTAGAAATGACGAATTTGGAGGGGGGGCATCTGGGTAGCTCAGTGGATTGAGAGTCAGGCCTAGAGACGGGAGGTCCCAGGTTCAAATCCGACCTCAGACACTTCCCAGCTGTGTGACCCTGGGCAAGTCACTTGACCCCCACTGCCTACCCTTACCACTCTTCTGCCTTGGAGCCAATACACAGTATTGACTCCAAGATGGAAGGTGAGGGTTTAAAAAAAAATGATGAATTTGAGGAATATAAAGGAAAAAAGGGAACCATATGAAGAAAAGAAAAGAGAATAAAAATAATACATATATATTATGATTACATTTTTTCAATAGTCATAAAATCAAGAGGGGAAAAAAGGGATCAAAGTGAACCAGGAACTCAAAAACAGAGGACTGATTCCAGGAGACCTAATTAGGAGTGTTCCCAAGCTAATTTGTCATAGATAATTCGTTTTTAACCCATAAGGGTAAAAAAGAAAAAAAACCCATGAAGAAACCCTTCACCTTCAAGTTGTTGTATAGTTCTCTGAATATGGTTAGTGAATTTCTGCAGGTTCATTAGGAATTCATCCCGTATCAGCTGGACACTGTGATATTCTACTGCCTCCCCCGGCAATTTCAGAACGTCTTCTTCAGGAGGCGTCTCAGATCCTGAAGTGATGGTGGGTGCCGCTTCCCCTTTGTGTTGATTGAAGGAGAGAGCTGGCATAAAAACCTGAAATGTGAATTGATTAAGCAAATTTCACAGAGTCATTCTCAACTATTTCTGGTCTTAAATTACGGCATAGGGCATAAGTTCTGAGTTCAAGTCTCTCACAAAATATTGACTACGTGGGAGTAGGGCAGGTCACTTCTTTGCTAAGCCTCAGTTTCCTCACCTGTAAAAGGAGAAAGCTCCATCAGATTTCTCTATGATCCCTTCCAAGTCTCAAACGATGATCTTACAAATACGAAGTGGGAACACAACTCTAAATTAAGTATCCAAAATTAGCAAAACAATTTAGACTAGACTTGAAACAAAAATGGATCATTCTACCCTCAGAGCTACATTTCTCCCACAAGCTACAGGGACCTGAGAGGCCATTGAGTCCAATACGTTCATTTTACAGATGAAGAAACTGAGGCATGGACAGTAAAGTTTCTCACATGGGGGTAAGTGAGATTTTAATGACTGCAACACTCTTTATTCATTGAGTGCCTTATGGGCAAAAGAGTAGGGTAGGTGCTTTCGTCTTCTAGCTCATCCTTCTGCCTCAAGTCTCCTTCCACTCTAATCTATCCTCCATACAGCAGCCAAAATGACTTTCCTAAAGCCTAGGTCTGACCGTGTCGCCCTCTCACTACTCACCCATCCTTAGCGACTCCCTTTAACTTTGAAATCGAGTGTAGCACTCTCTTTGGGAATAGCAGGATGACACAGTGGATAGAGTGCTGGGACTGGAGTTCAGAAGAGTTCAAATCCTGCCTCAAACACTTACCATTTGTGTGACCCTGGGCAAGTCACTTAACCCGGTTTGCCTCTTAACAACAATCAACAAAACAATAACGCTTTTTAAAAACGTTTTTAAGTTTTTTAAGTTTAAAAAACTTATTATTTATATATAATATATGATATTATATTAAATAAAATAAATAATAATATAAACTTACTTTTAAAAGTTTAAAAAACATATTGCAGCTATGGCTCTGTAGATTGAGAACCAGATCTGGAGACAGGAGGACCCCGGGTTCAAATCTGGCCTCAGATATCTCCTAGCTGTGTGACCCTGAGTAAATCACTTAACTTCAACTGCCCAGAAGATGGGCAATCTTTTGAGCCTGGTGTGTCAGAATTCTCCAAAAAACTGAGCATAACTTGGTTGGTGTGTCACTGAGAAAAAACCATAATTTTGCGATATTTATAGTTTAAATAACAAAAATGTATAATTGTAATATATAACTATTTAATAAACCAAAATAGGTAAGTTAATATAGGTAGAATTGTCATCTAGAGTGCACAGAGTGTCTACACTCCACTACAGCAAATGTTTCATCCTCAGCATGCGGCCACGTGTCATCGAAAATGGCTACGTGTGTCAGTGCTGACACGTGTGTCATAGGTTTGCCATCACTGCTCTAGAACCAATACAAAGAATTGATTCTAAGATAGAAAGTAAGGGTTGGTTTCCAGTTTTGTTTTTAAGGTGAAGGAAAGGGGGTAGCAAGGTTGGCTCAGTGGCCTGGCCTTGAGATGAGAGGTCCTGGGTTCAAATCTAGCCTCAAATACTTCCTAGTTGTGTGACCCTGGGCAAGTCACTTAACCTCCATTGCTTAGTCCTTACTGCTCTTCTGCCCTAGAACCAATACAAAAAATTGATACTAAGACAGAAAGTAAGGATTGTTTTTTGTTGTTGTTTTTTAATCAAAAATAAATTAAAAAAAAAAAAAGATAAAGTGAGGCAGCTAGGTCACACAATGGATAGAGTGCCAGACCTGGAGTTGGAAGGACCTGGATTCAATTCTTCCTAGTTATGTGACCCTGGGCAAGTCATTTAACTCCAATTACCTAGTTTTACCACTCTTTTGCCTTAGAACTTCTTCTAAAACAGAAGATAAAGGGTTCAAAAAATAATTTTTAAAAGCATTTCTTAAGTGTCAGGAACTGTGCTAAATGCTAGCAATCTATCAAGTTAATCTCAGGGAGCTCAGCGTCTAATAGAAAAGAGAACATAAAAATGACTGTGTACAAACAAGCCACATACCAGGTAAACTGGAGACAATCAACGGAGGGAAGAACCTGGTATCAAGGGGAATTGGGAAAGGTCTACTGTACCAGGTGGATTTCAGCTGGGATTTGGTCTCAGATTGTGGTAATGATTGGAGACTGTGGCAGAAGATTCAATACTGATGGGACCTTCTAAAGAAAAAAAAAATTCTATAGGGGTAGCTAGGTGGCTTAGTAGATAGCCAGGCCTGGAGATCAGAAGTCCTGGGTTCAAATCTGATCTCAGACACTTCCTAGCTGTGTGACCTTGGGCCAGTCACTCAATCCCAAATGCCGACTCACTCTTAACCACCCTTCTGCCTTGGAACCAATACTCAGTATCAATTCTAAGACAGAAAGTAAGAGTTTTTGTTTTGTTTTGTTTTTTACCATTACAGTATCACTCCAGAAAAAAAAGTAAAATAAAAACATGGAAAGAGACAAGGAGACAATATTTATCCATACTTACGTGAAGTAAAACATTCCTAAGCAATTCTAGAATGTTCCCATTCAGTATCCCGTACTCGATTTTTTCAGGCATGAGTTCCATGGCTTCAGCCATATCACTACCTTCATTAATAGTCTCTAATGGAACAGATTAAAAAAACTGAGATTGCTAAAAAAGAATGGAAGATAACTAACATTTCCACAATAATGTCCTCTCTCCTTTCTAAAGTGCTACAGAAGAACCCTAAATGGCAAGATTAACAAAGAATAATATGACCACAGGCAGCAAGGTGGATAGAAAGCCACACCTGGAGGGGGGAAAGACCCAAATTCAAATCTAGCTTCAGACACTTCCTAACTGCATGGCCCTGGCCAAGTCACCTCACCCTGTGTTTTGTTTTGTTTTGTTTTGTTTTTTAAACCCTTGTACTTCGGTGTATTGTCTCATAGGTGGAAGAGTGTGACTTGCCCAGGGTCACACAGCTGGGAAGTGGCTGATGCCGGGTTTGAACCCAGAACCTTCTATCTCTAGATCTGGCTCTCACTCCACTGAGCTATCCAGCTGCCCCCACCTCACCCTGTTTGCCTCAGTTTCTTCCTTTGTCAAATGAGCTGGAGAAGGAAATGGGCAACCCACTCTTGTATCTCTGCCAAGAAAATCCCAAATGGAGTTGCAAAGAGTCAGACAGGACTGGAGATGACTGAACAATAACATTTTCTGAGTATACTAATGACTCAGGTTCTGAAAAACAAAACAAAACCTTGACTGTGCTATGTTAATGGATTCACACAAAAGCAAAAGAGGCAGAAGTACGCGTAATTATCCGACAAAAGAGTTTGGAGTGAATGCAAATGAATTTTAAAAACAGGGATAGAAATCATCTGGGAGTGTCAAGAACCATTTGATAAATTCCGAGCTTGGGGCCAAATTCATTATTAGAATCACATTTGACAGGGACTCAGTGGAAAGAAAACCAGGCATGGAGATAGGAGGTCCTGGATTCAATTCCAGCCTCAAATACTTCCAAGTTGTGTGAGCCTGGATAAGTGACTTGTCCACGGTCACACAGCTAGATCAAATCTGAGGCTGGATTTGAACTCATAAAGATGAATCTTCCTGACACTATGGCGTTTGATGGGGAGGAGGGGATGGAGGGGTTAAAGGTTGTATTAGATGGTTACTGAAGTCTCTGAACTTGGAAATTCTGTGAACTCAAAATTCTGGGATTCAATTCTTTTGTCTGCTGTCCCTTTACAGCTAAATTCTCACATTCATTGTCCCCAAATCCTATTGTCTCCACTTGCACAGCTACCACTCTAATCCACAACCCCTTGCAGTCTGGCTTCTCTCAGGGTATCAATGTTCTTTAGACCATCAAACTGAAGCCCTCATCCTTCTTGACTTCTGTGGAGCATGTGACACCATTAACTACCCTTTCCTCCTGGTTACTGTCTCTCTCCTCTCTGGGGTTTCTTAATACTAGTGTCCTTGGCTCTCCTTCTGCCCATCTGACCATTCCTTTTCAGTCTCTTTGGGTACATCTTCCTCCAAAGCAGGTAGGTGGTGCCATAGTGTCAGAAAGACTCATTTTATGAGTTCAAATCCAGCCTCAGATACTTACTGTGTGACCCTGGGCAAGTCACTTCACCCTGTTTGCTTCAGTTTCTTCATCTGTCAAATGAGATGGAGAAGGAAATGGCAAACCACTCCAGTATCTTTGCCAAGAAAACCATAAGTGGGGTCATGGAGAGTCAGGCACTGAACAACTGAATAACAAACCCAATTATACAAAAAGCTAAAAAAGACTATAACAATCAGCTGAAGCTGAAAGAGGTTTGAGTTTAATTAATATAATTTATGGAAGAGTTTAACAGTAGATCAAGTATCAGATTTAATGACAAGAAGTTTATTGGGGGAAAAGTGAATTGGGAGGCAACCCCATTTGCCAAATCATGATTGAATGATGGCCACAAGAGTTTGGCAAAAATCAATGAAAGCATTCTTCAGGAATAAGTTGGCTATATGGAATTTACTATAAAGAGTTTTAAATATTTTATTATTATTTGTAAATTGTGTCATATATCCTCTATATCAATAAAATGTACAATAAAGTTATAGAGGGGCTCAGTGTATCCGCTAGAGATGAGAAGTCCTGGATTCAACTGTGTCCTCAGACAATTCCTAGCTGTGTGACCCTGGGTGACTCAATGAACCCTGACTGCCTAGCCCTTAGTGCTTTACTGCCTTGGCACCAATACTTACTATTTATTCTAAAACAGAAAGAAAGGGTTTAAGAAAAAGAGAAAAAGAGGCAGCCGAGTAGCTCAGTGGAGTCGGGCCTAGAGACGGGAGGTCCTGGGTTCAAATCCGGCCTCAGATACTTCCCAGCTGGGTGACCCTGGGCAAGTCACTTGACCCCCATTGCCTACCCTTACCACTCTTCCACCTATAAGTCAATACACAGAAGCTAAGGGTTGAGAAGAGAAAAAGAGAAGAGGAAAGGAAAGGAAAGGAAAGGAAAGGAAAGGAAAGGAAAGGAAAGGAAAAGAAGAAGGGATGAGACAGAACATAAAGGGAAAAGGAAGTACCTGGAAGCCTAAGGAGAGAGAATAAAATTAATAAAAGAACTGCTTCACAATCTCTACCACCATGGGGGAAGTCTGACTGCACAGATGGAGAAAAGGCAAAATTTCACCTTAAAAAACTCTGAAATAACAAATATAATTTGTTTTCAGTTTCACAAGCAGTTTCTATGTTGTAGCTACTTGGGAAACAAACTGAAATATACAAACTGAAACATACATACCTTTTACATTTCTGAGAAAGTAAACGATATTTTGGTACAAATATTCTTCAGGAACAAAATCAGAACTCATCTGAAGATACAATCTGTCAATCATCTGCTTAATGATTTTCTGAAACAGAGAACAGATAGCTTTGACACAGAAATAGGTATGTCTTATATTATTCATAAAAAAAGACAATTTTGAGGATACCAGCGTTATTTTCTGGTGCCCAAACCCCAGTAACATGACCGGCACTGTAACAAAATTCCTTAGACGAGGAACCTACAAATTTGACTATGAATTCTATCCCTGATCTTTGTATTCGTTTGCTGACTGGTATAAACGTGTCCTGGTGGCCTTTTAAGACAGAAAACTCTCCTGGCCTCTGGGAAGGGATATATGCATATGCCAGCTTTGCCCTCTTGGATTGGGGATGAGCCCCTGCATCAAGGGACTACAGGTTTATAGATGTCGTTCTTAGAGGGACTTCAGAGACCATCTAGTCTAGTGTTGCTGACCCTATGGCCTGCATGCTGGAGGAAGCTGCTCCCTTCCTCCTCTGCACATGCACCTGAGGACATTTTTTCACATCACCTGCCTCTCTGCCCAGCAGCCCAATGGGAGTGCTTCCTCCCTCCCCTGCCTGGGATAAGGCATGAAAGTGCAATTTGGGCACTCAGTCTCTAAAAGGTTCGCCATCACTGATCTAGTCCAATCCCCTCCTTTTAACCGAAACTTAGCAGTGCCTAAATCAAAATTTTTTAATTAATGAATTGGGGGCAGGTAGGTGGCTCAGTGAATTGAGAGCCAAGCCACAAGATAGGAGGTCCTGGGTTCAAATACGACATACATTTCCTAGCTGTGTGACCCTGGGCAAGTCACTTAATCCCCATTGCCTAGCCCTTACTGCTCTTCTGCCTTGGAACCAATACACAGTATTGATTCCAAAATGGAAGGTAAGAGTTAAAAAAAATTTAATGAATCCTATTTTTCCCATTGATTTATATCCCAGTATCTTGCCCAAAAGTCACATAGACTGTAAGGGTCAGAGGCAGGATTTGAGTCTAGGTCTTCCTGACTCCAAGTTCAGCTGCCAATCAACGCTGGCTTCCTACACATTCACCACAGAGGGCCTACCAAAGTATTGGGGGCTTTCCTCAAACTCTGCCAAGAAGAGGCCTATAGATGCAGAGCATCCTTGAATTTCTGGTTTGGTGTGATTAGACAAGTTCCATGTGACAAACATACATGTTGGTCTTGGACTCCTAGAAGCAAATAAGCATATCATTAGCAATTTGCAAATTTATTTTTTTTTAACCCTCACCTTCCATCTTAGAATCAATACTATATATTGGTTCTAAGGCAGAAAAGTGGTGAGGGCTAGGCAATGGGGGTGAAGTGACTTGAGCAGGGTCACACAACTTGAAAATATCTGAGCACTTTTCAAATTTAAAGCAATATATAAATGCTCTTTTTAAAACTCCTATATGTTGTTTCTCAGACACATCCGACTCTTCATGACCCCAGGGGTTTTCTTGGCAAAGACTCTGGAATGATTTGTCATTTCCTTCTCAAGTGGATTAAGGCAAACAGAAGTTAAATGGCTCACCCACGCTTGTGTGTATCTGAGGTGAGATTTGAACCCAGATCTTCCTAACTCCAGGCCCAGTGATCTATCCACTAGGCCAGTGATGGGCAAACTTTTAAAGAAGGGGCCAAAGAAAAGGAAATGTTCATCTGTCAGTCTGTTTCTAAGGCAACTCTTTCAAAGTTTCATTGTACTATATCCTACTCATTGTATTTGTCAGATTAGGAAGAATGTCGCACAGCCAGAAAGAACATTTCAGGGGGCCACATCTGGCCCACAGGCTGTAGTTTGCCCATCACTGCACTAAGCCATTTAGCTGCCTCTATGCCATCTGGCTAAATAGATATTAATTGATTATTCTTATTTTTATTAATATAATTATTGAATTTTCAATAAATTTCATACAAACTGGATACATGCTGTCATCTCAATTTCTATTCTACTACAAGGGTATAAGTACATACCTAGAAATAAGCCATTTGTCCCATAAACAAGCAGCAGAACTAAACTCAGCTTCATCACTAAATTATCTATAAGACAATGAATTGTTCATCTATAGCAGCGGTTCCCAAACTTTTTTGGCCTCCCGCCCCCTTTCCAGAAAAAATATTCCTTAGCCCCCTAGAAATTAATTTTTTTTAATTTTAATAGCAATGAATAGGAAAGATAAATGCACGTGTGGCCATCACTGCCTCCTGGATCACTGCAGAACCCACCAGGGGGCGATGGCGCCCACTTTGGGAATCACTGCTCTAGAGCAACGCTCCGAGGCCAAGTGCTGGAGGAGCCTCCATCTATTACCAATGGAGTGAACCCCCTACACCTATGGAAACGTGGCTCTGCCAAACCACTGGGCCTTCAGAGCCTCTTGTCACTGGCCTTGGATGGCTCTGGAAGAGAGAGTGAGCCGATGACTTTGCCAACTCGGCCACCTCACTCAAACCCAATTGTGCCCAAATCAAGTCATCACCCTTTGATGTCGTTGGTCCTCTAGGAAAACAAAGGACGAACAGCCACCACCAGTCATCAGTCAGACTGAACCAGGGGCCGTAGGAGAAGAAAGGAAGCACGTACCTTGACTGGGGGTTTTTCTCCTGCTTCTTGATCTGTAGTTGTGTTACTTTGAATATTTGACCCACTCCGAAGAGAATGCTTCACTGGAAAAGACATCACGGAAAAGAGTATTTGGTCAGGAAGAGGCAGTTTTTCCACAATAATTATGTGGAGTCATGTCATTTTAGCGGCTAATGTTGTGCAGAAATCAATATTTTTACCAATTACATGAATTAACAGATTTCCACATAAGCTTTCCAAAGTTATGACCCAAATTGTCTCCCTTCCTCCTTCCCTTCCCGCTCCTGGAGCTGGCAAACAAATCATGCATTATCACACAAAACATATTTCCATGCTGTTCGTCAAATATCCATTTTTAAAAAATAAATTAATCTTTTTTACTAATTTACATCATAATGGATGCCTGATCTTTTCCTTTTTTTTTTTTCAATCCTTACCTTATCTTAGTATCAATTCTAAGACAAAAGAGGTTGAGAGCTAGATGACTGGGGTTAAGTAACTTGCCCAGGATCACCCAGCTAGGAAGTGTCTGAGGACAGATCTGAACCCGGGTCCTCCCTATACAGAACCTAGTGTTCTTTCCACTGAGGCACCTTGCTGCCCTTTTTCTTCTATTTCTTTTTTTTTTTTTAAACCCTTAACTTCTGTGTATTGACTTATAGGTGGAAGAGCAGTAAGGGTAGGCAATGGGGGTCAAGTGACTTGCCCAGGGTCACACAGCTGGGAAGTGTCTGAGGCCGGGTTTGAACCTAGGACCTCCCGTCTCTAGGCCTGACTCTCAATCCACTGAGCTACCCAGCTGCCCCCTTTTTCTTCTATTTCTGATAGTTCTTCAGCAGATAGATCTGGTATCTTCTACTTTGGCTTTGTGTTCTCTGTGGTTAGTCTCTTACTATTATTATTATTTTCAATCACTAAAGACATTATTCAGATTTTTACTTTTTATTTTTTATTTTTTTCATTATTCAGATTTTTAATTTTACTTTTTTTTACTTTATTTTTTTTATTATTCAGATTTTTCATCTTAGATTACCTTATATGATGGTGGTGAATAGGAGATAAGAGTCCAGACCTGTGATTTCACTGGTATAGGGAACCCCAAGATGAGGAAACTCACTCTGTTGAGGTAGGTCCCACACCTCTTTTCACTTTGTGGTCTTACAGCAGTTGGAAGTTAAGAGGGTCATCAAGCCAATAGGTTTCAGAAGCAGAGCTTAAACTCAGGTCTTCCCACTCCAAGGCCTCATGGCCATTACCAGTAATGGGCCATAGGCAGTTTTTTAAGGTTTCCAAAGTTTTTTCTATATACTACCTCATTTGAACCTCAAAAGGGAGACTGAGTAGTGCTGTGAACCCAACACTGGATTTGTAATCATTAATTTGAGTTCAACTCTCACTTATTTCCTGTGTGGCCTTAGAAATATTCTATTAACTTCACTTAACCTTTTTAGGCCAGATTTTCCTCCTCTATAAAAAGGAGTTGGACTAGACAATCCCAAAGTCCCTTCTAGCTCAAAATCTATGCTCGTATGCTTTTGAGGTAGGAACACGAGATATTATTATCCCCATTTTAAAGATAAGAAAACTGAGGCAGGTTCATAAAACTAGTATCTGAAGCTGGATTTGCTTGCCCAGGGTCACACAGCTAAGAAGTAGCTGAAGCCAGATTCAAACCCAGGTCCTCCCCAACTCCAGACCTGACACTCTCCCCACTATGCTACCTAACTGCCCCTGTCATGTCCTCTTAATGGACTGAAATATCCATGAGGACAGTAAATACACTTTCTCTAATTTTCGTATCTCCCACCGAGCCTCCTAGAGTACTCTTCACATAGGAGGGAGCAGCTTCAAAATGTTTCACTCAATTCATTCTTTGTTACAAGGAAGAATTACATGGAAAGGCAGCAACTCTGGGAAACAATTCTCATGCTTTTGAATAGGCATAAATACAAACTGAGAGGCAGCATGGCCTAGACGATAGAGAACTGGTCTCCTGGAGTCAGAAAGATCTGAATTCAAGTCTGCCTTCTGACCCACCTGGGAAAATCATCTGTCAGCTCTCCAGGATTTTGTGTAGTAGAGAAAGGGTCAACAGGCATTGGGAGAATGAGTTTCCTCACCTGGGAGTTCCCCAGAGCAATGAAGTCCCATATCTGGGACCCACCCATCTGAATAAGTTACCCAAGGATCACACAGCTAGTAAGTGTTTGGGGGCAGGATTTGAACTCGGGTCTTCTAGGCTACAAATCTAACACTATAGACCCTCTAGGCAAAATGGTGGAGTGGATCAAATCTGTTCATGCTCTTCCAAAAGAAAGTTCCTAAGAATTCAAGCGTTATTACCAAAATTCAACCCGTTCCTAGGAAATTCTCTTAAAGAAAAGACTTCTCTAGATTACCGGATGAAGATCCAAAGTCTCAGTGTCCTGGGCAAAGCTCAAAGATTATACATCGTGGAGAAGATGCTGACCAGAGTAGGTTGGGTTTCTTCACTTAGGAGTTCTCTACATCCCCATTTCTAAGGTTTGCAGAGTACTTTATAGGGGTTATCTCATCTAATCCTCACAGCAACCCTGGGAGAAAAGGGTTTGCTATTATCCCCATCTTACAGATGAGAGGTGACTGAGGCTGAGAGGTAAAAGTAATTTGCCCAAGGCTCACACAGGCTGGTAAGTGTTTGGGGCAGGATTTGGACTCAGGTCTTCTGGGCTTCAAATCTAACGCTGTATCCCAACACTACATACCTCTAGGCAAAATTTTCCCTTTCCTGTGCTTATATAATAATGTCTGTATACCTTTTTCTTTTGTTTTGTTTTTAAATCCATACCTTCTGTCTTAGTATCCATTCTTTTTTTTTTTTTTTAACCCTCACTATCTATCTTAGAATCAATACTAAATATCGGTTCCAAGGTAGAAGAATGGTAAGGACCAAGCAATTAAGGTTAAGTGACTTGTCCAGGGTCACACAATTAAGAAGTGTCTGAGGCCGCATTTGAACCCAGACCTTCCGGTCTCCAGGCCTGGTGCCCTCTCCACCGAGCTACTTAGCTTCCTACCTACCATGTCCCTTTTCAACACATCTAGCATTTTCATGACAGAGTGTTTTAAAAAGGAAAAGACAGAAAAGCAAGGTCACCTCATATAACAATGCTTATGAATTTGAGGTTGAACCGAGATTCCCTGCTCAGAGTCCACAAACTATTATTCCCAGGACGCCGCACCTGTGCTTTTTTCCGTTGTTGCTACTTGGGAAAGTTGGTCATCCTCTTCTTCTTCCTCTTCCGATGATGCAGCCCCTGGAATTTCTTTGTAGGCCAAATGAAAAGAAATGAAACGATTTAAAACAATGTCACATGGCACAGAATGCCTACAATTGTTTCTTTTCTGAGAGTTAATAGTTTTTTTCTTATCCCTTTTTCGTGGTGTGGACCCTTTTTGACAGGCCACTGAAATCTAGAGACAACCGCTCAGACATTCAGTCAGACAACAAGGACCTAGTAAGTGTTTACTGTGTGCCAGGCACCGAGGAGAAAACAAGTTCACAAGAGCCCCTACCCTCAAGAAGTTTCAAGTCTAACGGGGGAGATGACACGTCCAAACAAGATCTAGACAGGATCAGTTAGTGATAATCTCAGAGGGAAGACACTAGAATAAAGAGGGGCCAGGATGGGCATTCTTGCAGAAGGTGGGATCTGAGTTGAGACTTGAGGGAAGACAGGAAGGAAACAGGGAAAGAGAGAATATTCCAGGCAGGTGTGAATGTACCAAGTGTGAAGACAGAGTGTCCTGTGCAAGGAAAGGCGAAGAGGCCAATGCTACCAGATCCCATTGTGCAAGGAGGGGAGTGTGGAAAGGTAGGAGGGACTAGGTTCTAAGAGCTTTAAAAGCCAGAGGATTTTATGTTTGATCTTGGAAGTAGTAAACAGGAACCCACCTGGCCAGGGTCACACAGCTAGGAAGTGTCCGAGGCCAGAATTGAACTCAGAAAGATCAGTCTTCCTGGCTCCAGGCCAGGCACTCTTTCCAGTGCACCACCTGGCTGCCCCTTAACAGTAGCAGAAATTTAATAAATATTTGTTGATTTTCTGTTGCTCAGTGAGAAATTGGATTCGAGGTATTCAATTCGGCAAACATTCATAAATAAGTGGCTGCTAAGTGCCTGGGATGCAGGGGCACGCTTGGTCAGAGCTTACATGCCACTTTATTTTGCCATTCTCATGTGCTCACAAACCTATTGCAGTTATCTGTATTTGTATCTCATCCCCCTTCTAGACTGCAAACTCCCAAGCGCCCAGCTTCGGTGGGTGCTAACTAGCTTCCACACTTCAGTGAATCCATGATCTCAGCAAACAATCCAAATCAAAACACGCCTATGCTTTTTTGCCCAGAGCAACTCTTATACATGTAAATCCTGCATATGGAACCACCTCTCCCTGACACTAGGAGTGTCTTCCTCTGGATGGCGTGGCCTGGATAATAAACACAGTCAACACTTTTTGTTTATTATGCTTTAAGGTTTGCAAAGCACTCTGTATATACTATTTTGATGAATAAAGAAATGGACTATTACCTCTAGGATCAAACCCAAACTCCTGTGTTTGATATATAAAACCTCTGAACCACTTGGCCCCCACCTACCTTTCCTATGACCCATTTTGATCCCTTCCTGAACTCTACAATGTGGCTCTTTCCCTGCTCCTCATACATGACAAGCCATCTCCCACCCTTGCCCTGCCTCCCTTGCCTTTAGCACACTCCTTTTTCATTTATTTTAGAATCCCTGATTTCCTTCAAGACCCAGCTCAAACACCACCTTCTACAGGAAGCCTTCCTTGATTCCCCCAGTGGCTTGTCTTCTCGCCAGTCTTATTGCCTCTAGTTTGCAATTTTTTGCTTCTATTTTGTTCTACAGTTGCCTTTGCAAGCCCAACGCCCAGGACAGAGTGCGGCACAGAATAAGCATTTAAGAAATGTTTGTCGACTAAATGTTTGACGTCATTGGTTACTGGAGATAGAAGAAACATCCGGGGGCAAACAGACTGGGCAGATTCTATGTACCTTCATAAGAGACACATAAGTTGAAAAGGGGGTTCGGGGTGACATGAGCATGGGCACCGGGAGGATGCATATACATGGAGATTCAGAAGGACATAGAGCATGAGGGTTCGTAGGCTGAAGCCCAATTTCCTCTGTGATAAAATTCCAAATCCTCAGCTTGGCAGGTAAAGCCCCCTGCAATCTGGCTCCTGCCTACATACACCCGGTCCCGGTGCGCACTTCCCATCCTAGTCTTCTCACTTCGGTCCTCCTAACATCCTTAAGCTTCCCGCAAGCCCAGCCCAGGCGCCACTTTCTCCCGGAAGGCTGCCCTGATCCCTTTAGCGATCTTCCTCCGACAATGGCTTTACTTTACCACTTCTTATCTGTACACACACGGTATCATCCCCTTGAAAAAGTAAAAAAGTAAAAAGTTCCTCGGGGGCAGGCAGGGACTCCCCGGCGTGTTTCTCTGTCTCCTCAGTGCCCGCCGATGCCCCCGCGGGGCAGAGGGAGGGGAGAGCGAGGGGCAGGCAGGAGCCACCGAATCGGTCCTCACCTATCTCCACCTCCACCTCCTCCGCCACTATGGAGCGGTAGAAGAAGATCGTCGCGGGGCCCTCCTCCTCGGAGCTCTGGTCCAAGAAGTGCAGAATCTCTTCCTCGGCCTCGCCGTCGTTCCGGGCCATCAGCTCCTCGAAAAAGTCCGGATTGTCGAGCTGAAAGGCTAGATACACCCGGTCCCGGATCCATTCCACTCGCAGGTCGTCCATGTCGCAGCTGTCAGCCTCCCCTCCCGGTTTTCCGGACTCTTCTCAAAGCCCGAGCGCCGACTCCGGCCGAGGCGTCCCTAGCAACCGCCGCCTCCGCCCCTGGCAACCGTCTCCTGAGCCCGCCGGACCTACTTCCCCAAGGGAGTCTCTCTCCATAGCGGAAGGAGGCCGTCCACAGCGGAAGGAGACATGGCATGATGTCGGATCATTAGAAGAGTCCCTCCTCTTTGACTGGGCTGTTGAGGAAGGCATCGTTGCCTGATCGTGTTTTAAAGCCTCTCCCAGTCGCCCCACTCTGGTCTTTCCATTCCTGCCCCTGAGAGACAGGTTATCCCCCCGGCCCTCCCTCCTGCCACGAGGAGCACAGTGCCCACCACTGCATCAGGCAACAAACACTTATGAAGTGCCAGAGCTGAGGGCACGAAAAGGGGCCAGAGCCAGCTCCTGCTCTCAAAGGAAGGGAATGGAACGGAATGCAGCGGCCAGATTTGCTTCGTGGGTGCATCTGGAGTGTCTGGGTATCAGGACAATGTTGAACTAAGCCATCCTGAAAAGAGCATCTTAAAAGATATTCTCCAAAGTTAGCCATCTGAAGAGGGAGACAACGAGGAAATAAATCGGCTCTCCACAGGAAAACGAGGAAATGAGGCCCTAGAATGAAGAGGGCTTGGGGTACAAGAGAAGATTTGGGCTGGGACTTAAAGGAAGCCAGAGAGGCTAGGAGGCAGAGAGGAGGAGCAGAGAACATTCCAAGCATGCGAGGGCCAGCCGTGGACAGTGGAACAACTAGGAGGCCAGTGTAACTGGACCCAAGAGTTCAGGGGGCCTGGGCTAAAATGTAAGAAGACTGGAAAGATGGGGGATAAGGGTGGCGATGCTTGGTTATGAGGGGCTTTGAATGCTGGAGGAGTTCTTATTTGATCCTTGGAGGTGAGAGGGCCACTGGAATGTACTGGATAGGAGGATTTCATGACCAGGAAAGTCACTTAAGTGGCTAAAATGGAGGACAGACCAGAGTGAGGAGAGATGTGTGGCAAGCAGTCCCATGGGCAGCCTTTTCTAATAATCCAGGTGGGAGGTGATGAGGGCCTGCTACAGTGTCAGAGGAAAGAAGGGGGAGAATGAGGTGACAATAGGATGGAAGATGACACTTTGGGAGCAGGAATAGGGAAATGAGGAGGAAGAACGTCTAGTGGGAAAAAATATCAAGTTCAGTTTGGAACAGGTTAAGTTTAGGATGTCCATTGGACACCCAGTTTGAGATGTCTAGTAGGCAGTAGAAAATACGATGTGAGAATGATCGGAGTAGAGATCCAACAAAGGAGACTGAGCTAGGGAGGAGTGTGTCCCAAAAACCTAAAGAGTGTATCCAGAAGATGACCAGCAGTATAAATGTGGAGAATGAGGATTAAATGACAATTGAGAGGTCACTGAGGAGCAGCTAGGTAGCCCAATGGACTGGAAGCCAGGCCCAGAAAGGGAAGCCCTGGGCTCAAATCAACTCAGATAATTCCTAGCTGTGTGACCCTGGGCAAATCACTTAACTCCAGTTGCCTATCTTACCACTCTTTGGCCTTGGAACCAATACTCATTACTGATTCTAAGATGAAAGATAAGGATTTTAAAAAGAGAGAGAAGTCATTGGTAACTTAGATTGTAGGAGATTGAGAGTGAGAGGAGAGCAAAAGGCAATCTCTGATTACAGACAGCCTTCTCACAAATAGTTTAGCCACAAAGGGCACATAATAGGTGCTTAATTATGTTTGCTAACTTGTTAACATCCCTGTAGGATTTAAGGATGGGGTCCCCAGAGGTCATCTAGTCGAGCCCTCTCATTTAACAGGGAAAGAAACAGAGGCCTGAAGAATAGAGTGACTTACCCAAAAGGTCACACAGATGAGAACCAAATTTCAGACCTGTGTCTTCTGGCTACAAATTCATCACTTCCCATCATACCTGGCAACTGCCCTCTATCCTACACTACAAAGAGAATTAAATGTCCAGATTTGCTTTGTGGGTTCCAGTGACATTACCCCCTCCTGGCTTTCTTCCTACTTGTCTGACCATTCCTGTCTTCCTTTCATGTATCTTCAACCGGTTAGGTTCTGCCTAAAAACTGTGGCTCAGTCCAAGACACCCCTCTTCTCCCTCTGTACTAGCTTGATGACCCCAACAGCACCTATGGTTTCAATTATCTCCCATATGCAGATCATTCTCAGGTCTAATCAGCCAGTTCCATATCTCACATTGTTGAGAGCACCACCATCTTCGCAGTCACCCAAGCTTTCAACTTGGGTGTCAACGTTGATTCTTTTCTCAGACCTCCTCCCATCTCCCACATTCAGTTGATTCTACTCTGCAACACCTCTCAACATTCCCTTCTGATTACTTCCATCACTGTGACAGAAGATGGAGCTCTCATCACCTCATGTCTGGACTACTGCAATAGCCTACTGGTTTGCCTCCCTGCCTCAACTTTCTCCTCATGACAACCCATGGGGCAAGCTTTCTAAGTCATAGGCCTGACCATGTTATTTCTTTTATTCAATAAATAGCAGTGGCTCCCTAGTGCCTCCAGGATCAAATACAAAATCTGTCTTTTAAAAGCTCTTCATCATTTGGCCCTCTCCTAGCTTTCCAGTCTTCTTACAGTTCCCCCACAACTCTACATTTGACTCGATGCCTTTTCACTGTCTGTCCCCATGTTAGAAATGCTCTCCCTTCTCATCTTCACTTCCTGACTTTCCTGGCTTCCTCCAACTCTTAGCTAAAATCCCACCTTCTGCAAAAACCCTTTCCTAGGCCCCTCTTCCAAGGCCTTCTCTCAGAGACCATCTTCTTAGAAGTCTGTATCATTTGTACATAGTTGTCTGCAAGTTATGTCCCCCATTTGTATGCGAGCTCCTTGACAGTTAAGACTTTTCCCTTTCTTGGCACGTAGCAGTGTCTACCGCAGAGTAAGTGCTTAATAAATAATAAAATTTATTTCTACCCTAGAATCATAGAATCTTAAGAGTTTAAAAGAACTTTAGAGGTCATTTTGTCCAACCTTTACCCATCAGTATCTCAAACTCAGCCTGGCCAAAAAAAAAGAACTCTTCCAACCTCCTCTCCTGAATTTCCCAATTTCTGTCTAGGACCTCAGCATCCAGATTCCCAATCTTGGTATAATCCTCAACTTCTCCTTCATCCCACATAATCATTTGCTAAATCTTGTCATCTATCCCTAAACACAAGCCTCCTTTCTTCTCTGTGACATGGCCACCACTCTCCTTCAGGCCCTCATCACCTCTCCAAAACTAGTACAATAACTGATTCTTAATCCATCTCCTTGCTCCAAGTTGCCCTCTCTGCCTGTTGTCCCCAGTTGCTAAAGTAATTCCTAAATAAAATGCTGACCATGTTATTACTCTACTAAAATAGCTCCCTATTGCCTCTAGTACAAAATTTAAACTCCTCAGTTAGGCTCCGCAGCCAGGCCCCATCCAGATTCCCTCATGTCCTCCACCTCTTAGAATCCTCCATTCCCTTTCAAAACCCAGCTTGAGCACCATCTCATACATGGGCTTTCCAGATCATGCTCAGCTGCAAGCACCCTCCACCCAAAAACATTTAGTATTTATTTCATGTTCTATATAGAGAAAGTATTTACATGTTGTCTCACCTTAGAATGTAAGCTCCTTGAGGGTAGGAATGTTTTCACTGTCTTTGTATTCTTGGAACCTAGCAGAGATTTAATACATTTTTGAATGATGTATGGGCTATGTGTTTCTGTATAGCAAATCACTGTTCACCCACTGTGGACTAAAAATCCTTCCCCCCCAATCCCTTGAACTCGCTTCAATAATAACCAAAAAGGGCCCCCTACTCTGAAGTGGGCAGCTGGGTGGCTCAATGGATAGAGCGCCAGGTCTGGAAATGTGAGGTCTGGGTTCAAATCCAACCTCAAGACACTTTCTAGAAGCTATGTGACCCTGGGCAAGTCACTTAAACCCTATCACCCAGCATTTCCTGCTGTTCTGCTTTAGAACCAATACTTAGTATCAATTCTAAGACAGAAGTCAAAAACAAATGACCAAAGAAGGGCTATCTCAGCTAGGGAAGGAGTAGCCAGCAGAATAAAGATCTGGCTTTTCAACCTGCATCTCTGAACTCCTAGGCCCAAATGAGCTCCTCCCAATCCTATCAAACCCAACTCAATCTCCCTTCCTATGTTTCCCAGTAGGAAGCAATCTTCCCTCCTTGGACATTGCATAGTACCGAGTAACACTAATGTGTATTTATCAAGTAATACTTAGTACAATATTTTCCCGGATTGGAGCTTCTCATCCCAATCAAACACTGAACTCTTTGAGACTGTGCCTTTGTCATCCTTTGTGTCCCACCTCCCTCACAGCCCCAGAGCCCAGCTCAGAACCTCACACACAACAGGTAATTCATCTTTGTTCGTGCAGCTTTAGAGCCCTCTTCAAACACTCCCAAAGAGAGTGATAGCCGAGGGGCCCTCAAGCCTTCTCACAAATTCTCCTCCAGTAAATGTTTGGTTACTGTTTTCTTTCTAAGAGGCCAAGAGTTTTGACTTTCCAAATACACCAGAATACAACAAAGTAATACACCCATATTTTTAAAAAATATTTATTTTTGTTGAATAAAATCATGTTTAACATCCAAATACTGACAAGAAGATGCAACTTTATAATTACTGCCCATATTAAGGAGTGCTCCAGCTGAATTCTCCCTCACCCAGCTTTTGTTTCTGAGTCACTGAGATGTCTTCCAAGAACTCTAGCCTTTCCTTTGGAGTTAACAATCAAGATACAACTGCCCTCTACTCCTTTAAAAATTTCTAAGCACACAGTCACCTCCAATGGCCTGATGTGTCTACTGAATACCTTTGACTTAAGTCTCGGTACCAAAAGTGTGCCTCATTCCTAGCATTAACTTCAGTGCCAACAGCTAGGCATGCAAACTAGAACAATTTATTATTTTAAAATAGACAAGAATCTGAGAAATTAGTATTTGTTTAATGCATACTTGGGTTGTAAATTCAAAACAAGTCAGGCATAATGAATAATGAAATAGTTAAACTTCATACATGAGAGGCAGCCTGGTGTAGTGGATAGAAAGCTGGCCTTAAAGCCAGGAGACCTGGGTCAAGGCCTACCTCAGATATGTACTGGCTCTGGACAAGTCACCTGACCTCTCAGTATTTCAGGCACCTCCCTAAAATGGCAAGTTGCATAAAAGGTGCCAATCTGTATTGGTAGTTTCCTCACCTTGAAATTCCTTAAGGACATGCAGGTCCACTCCCTATCCCTAGGTCATGTGGGTTTGTGTGTGTGAGATATGCATGTATTTATACATATAGGAGTATACATACACATGTCATTATTAATATCTTATTTTAGCCTTTGTAGCTCACTATACCTAAAGCAGAGACTGGAGTAATGTCACAAATACTCCTAGAAAGTAAGATCAAATGGCATTTATTCAAACTTGAAGCTATCAGAAATATAAAATGGAGGTCCAACAACTCAGTCTCTTATACCCACCTCATAGCCCCTTCTAACCCTTTTGAATGAACCACCTGATTTTGCCAATGTAGCTGTCCAAGACTGATTACAGTAAATTTCTATTTTCTGATTATTTTCTCTGTAGAAATGCCTTGGAATTTTTAGATTTATATTCCTCAAAAATTGAGATGTTTTATCTACGTCTAAGATATCAAACTAGCAAAGCAGCCCAGCATCGTACAAACCAGATTAACATGGAAAATGGGAAATGATTGACAAAATAAATAAAAACAAAACACAGACAATGTTAAATTGTAATTTTTCTAAGTCAATATGCATTTATGAGAGATCCGTTTCTATTTGAGTTTGACACCACTGGTCTACATGAGGCCAAACTTCCAGGTATTTAGAATCATCTAGCTGGCTCATCATTTTTCACATTCATCATCATGTAGACAAAGTTTACATATTATAACTAAAATGCATACAACACTGTCAAACAGCTTAAATAACAGAGAAAGCTACCTTTCTGGCCACATGGCAAGAATTTGTCAAATCATAAAATCTATTTCCTGGAATCTTAAGACCTTAAACAATTAAAGCATCTGAAATGACAACTTTCTAGGGAGAACTCAGCTGTGATCAAATCTGGAATTTGAACTGTATTACCATTCAGCATTTGTTGTTTCAGAATATTACACAAGAAATGCTAGAAAATTCATCTTTTTAAATTGGATAACTTTCCATTAGAGTGTTCGTTCAGAATTATTTCTTACAGTTTTTAATGGGTCAAAATCAGGCTATCACCTGCATCTTCCAGTGTCCACCTGTCATCCCACTACTGTGGAATGCTCTTTCCTGAAAACCTTTTTAGTGCAGTAATACCATAACCTTAGCACATGAGACTGACACTATACTGGTGAGTACGTTCAAGCAGGATCACAAATCTAGAGCTTCAAGAGGCATCAATAACAAATGTGCCAATTTTAGTGTTAACTACAGACAATTTGGCACTTGGATAATTTCAAGGATCCACTGTTTCATCCACACAATTATTCCCTCCCCTGAAATAGATCACAACTAACCTGAGTGGCCAAAAATACTTATCAGAGAGCATGCTCACACTCTCTCTCTCACACTCTCTCTCTCTCTCTCTCTCTCTCTCTCTCTCTCTCTCTCTCTCTCTCTCTC
>NC_058130.1:751647009-751689192 GCF_016433145.1 Gracilinanus agilis
CACACACACACACACACACACACACACACTTTCTCTCTCTGTCTGTCTCTCACTCACTCACTCACTCTCAGATGGACTGGTCTGCAAGTGACAAGCTATATTGTCTAGGACTAGGTGTTTGGAATCTGGACTCCACTTAACATGGCCTTCAAAAACCCAAGGCCACCTACATGCCACAAGGAGGCACTGCAGTAGGACTTTAGGGATTTAGTACAAAAATCAAAATTTCCTAAATTTTAAGAGAGTGTATACATTCCAGATGACTAATTTCAAAAGTCATGATCTAGAACATTCAAACAGTGTGAAAATGAAATTCAAACAAAAATCCATACAAAATCTGTACAGTTTTCAATGGAAAAGGGAGAAATGTTCATTCAGAGCTAAAATAATGAAGGGATGAATATGCTGAATTTACATTAAGGATCACAAATCAAGAGACTACTAAAGGTTAATTCAAAATGAATCTAAAAAGAATTTGAAAATCAACTTAAAATACTAAATCTAGGTGGGAAGTAAATTTTTATTCAGAATTAATCTGAAAGGAAAAAATATCATTATGATGCTTCCATGGCACAGATGTTATCTCTATTAGTGGTAAAATATTTTAATACACATTTTGTTATAAAAATATACAAAAGACTACTTTGTACCTTTCCTTCACTCAATATAAACAACTTTGGTTGAATAACATCAGACAAAAACTGGTCATTGCAGTTCAATATGCACAATAGCTTCTAATTCCATACTTGGCATTAAGGCTCAGCCCTTATGGCATAACTTTCACAGCGTGCAGTCATCATCAAGAATTTATGCAAAAAGAAAAAGATAAAATCCTTTACCAGTTTTTAAGCAATGGAACAAGCTATTTGCTGGATGCGATTTTATCCCATTTTTCCCCAATTAAAACACTGAAGAACATGTAGGGAAAGGCTTTGTTTGTCAGTAATATCACAGCTATTGTGAGATCAAACATTTTGTCACATTTAAAATTGCAAAAACCAAACACTAATAGCGCTAACCATTTTGCAATTGCTATTTAAAGTTTTGAGGTTTTTTTAAAAGTCTTAATTTCAGCTGTTCCAAAATTGTATAAACTGGTTAACTTTAGTAAAAGTGTGGCTTTATATTTTTCAGATGAACAGAAATAAAGACTATTAAGACAACTTCAGTCATAAGAAGTGAACCTCCCTCCACCAACCAAAAAGTTACAACTATTTTTTAGAATATGAATTAACATAAACTATAACAATTAACTTATACACTTTATCATCATGAAAACAGTCAACAGAAATATGAATCTCTAAGACAGAGAAGCTTTACAAAACATCATCCAACATGAGGCAGCTGTCTAAATGACAGAATTATTTGGCTGTATCATATAAGGCAATGGGGAGAGAGGGAAACATGTTTCTATCATCAATTCTACATCAGTGAAATTTAATAACATGATAATTCACCATAACGCTGAGAGCACATGGTTACAGCAGCTGAATTATGCCATGTCATCTTTATTACACTGTGACGAGAGCAGTTTAAATGAGAAAGGAGCAAATTTGGTGCCTGAACCAATGTAGAACTTGTTCTGAAATTCCACCCTGCAAAGATAAAAGAAATGAGACATTAATCCAAGAAGACAAGCTCTAATCAGGTGACAGGAGAAGGAGGCAATCATCTGTACATAGCAAAGTTACAACTTCAAAAACACAGAATATCAGAAAGTAAAGGAAAACAACCCATAAAGCATCAAAGTTCAGACTGATGCAAGAACTAGTGTTTTACCCCTGGTGGTATGAGTCAGTCAGGCCCTCATCTGCACAGGGCAGGGGGTACTCAAAAAAGCTACTCTCCTCTGTTAGACCAGCTCTATGCTGCAGCGAGGGAAAAGAAGGCTTTACAGCCAGGTGCTTTGGGGAGAAGAGTATCTGGGAAATAATAATGTTTTTTTAAAAGACTATAAAATGTTTTTTAAAACTTAGTAGTTCCTATGTGAAAAGATTTCATTCTACATATGTTCATTAAAAATATACACACATGTATATATATAACAGTGATTCCCAAAGTGGGTGCTGTAGCAATCCAGGAGGGCAGTGATGGCCACAGGTGCATTTATCTTTCCTATTAATTGCTATTAAAATCTTTAAAAAATTAATTTCCAGGGGGATAAGTAATATTTTTTCTGGAAAGGAGGTGGTAGGCCAAAAAAGTTTGGGAACCACTGATATATAATATAAAAAAATAAGATTACTACGGGTCTGCCTAATAAGTAACAGAAACTATTAGTATTTTAGTGAAGAAGCATATTTGCATTTACATATTTATAGTACCTACCAGATGGCTGAGTGCTCATGAGATATAAAATTTAAATACTCCCTATATGTGCACAGCATTGTCTCATTAATCCTCTTAAGCACTCTCACATGCCTTTAAGGCAAATCCAATTAGGAACCACAATCCACAATCCACAATCCATCCCGTGACAGTTTCATTTCTGATTCTATCCCTACCACCTAACCTATGTGCTTAGAAGCCCCTAAAAATGCTGATAGAATGGAGGACTAAATGATCAAGCAGAGATGAAAGTATTAAGCAACTTTTACATTTATACTCCATAATTTTTCAGAAGAGAAAAACTAGTTTTCCTCTTAGTTTAATTTCAAGTTGTAAACTTTGAGTTTAACCATAAAAACCATTAATTCGATTTAGGTTTGAATAATAGGATATGAAGAGGGGGAAAGACACTAAATGGTGACTAACATAACTATTATTTTCTTTGGTCATATATGTCCAAAAATACTAATGACAAAGAAAACAACCAAACCTAAAGAGAAAACTTACCAATGCAGCCGTACAGCATGAAGAAATGCAGAAAGGCCTTCCATGACCAAGAGAATGAAGATTGTTAAAACAGCAAAGAATGCTACCAAAGGAATCAGTAGCAAGACTCCATATGCTTTGTCAACACGGAGGCCCACACGCATTATCATTGCCCACAGAACCTCAGATAACTCTAAAAACAAGAAGTGATTTTTCACAATTAGCTTGGGTTTTGTTCATTCGGCTAGCTTGCAGACTTGGGTTTGTTGTAAGGAATTAATCAGCCACAGAGATAAATGTACCAATAGAAGATGCCAAGTAATAAAAAAAATGCATTCAGCTTTGATTTTTTATTTTGATTGGGACAAATCATCTTTGATGAGCAGTTTTCTCAAGATTCAATAAAAGCAAACACAACAGTGGAAATGGGAATAAAAGGTTAAGAGCTATCAAGGACTTACGTGCATGAGCTAAACTGAGTGCCCAAAGCCTCAGATATGATGCAGTGTTGGAAATGCAGCCAAGACAATATTCAATCGCATGGATTGCTTGAGCCATAAAGATCTCTCCAAAATTAAACTAGAAGAAATGTTATATAAATACATAAAGTTTATTCATCAAAGCCTACATCAACTCATTTCACACACCAAGAATTCATGCCAGAGACTCTTAACATGTGGTCCCTGAACTTTTTTCTTAAAATCAAAAATTACTATTTCAACGTAATTGGTTTCCTCTGTCATACTATGTATTTTTTTCCCCAAAGAGTTCACAGGTTTCTCCAAACCGTCAAAAGTGTATATAACACAAAAAGTTTAAAACTTCTAGATTTATTTTCAAAATTAAACAGAAAATATTTTACTTTTTTTCAATAAATAGTAAAAGAAAGAAAATCTTAATTATGCAATGAATTAGCAAATTTAAAATTAATAAATTTCAGGATAATTATTAAATGAGTTATTTGATACCTTTTTTCACCACATTTCTGAGAAAATCAGAGGTCAGTACATCTTCTGAAAGTAGCAGTTCATTAATTGATCAAGGAGCCCACTTAATATTAAAATTTTTAATAACATACATTACAAAAAATACTTAAATAATTCAAGAACACATACAATCCCTCTAAACCCTAACAGACGATCTACATTAGTTGCTATAGTTGGAAAAAATTTTCAATTAGCAATAATTGCACCTCAGCTAAAACTCATTGGCTACAATACTGCCACTGCGAAAAGCTAGCTGCTATATTGGAAAAAAATCCATCAGCTATTGGCCAAGCCTTTCATAATGAGCCTCCACCCTCAACCGGGCTAGTCCTTAGATGACAAACAGAAGAGCCTATCGCCAAGGTCATAATTCAAACTACAGGTAAAAAGGACCCACTAGGATATGCATTTGAAAGAACATAGGATCCATACCACAAAAAAAGCATGGCTAGTACTTGGCTAGAGGTTCATTATAATAGTATTAGCTGAAAAGAAAGGTTTTAAGATCATAAGAATTCCATAATTCTTAGAAAATTGATTTGATTACCATACATTGCTGAAAGAATACATTTTCTACTACGGAGACCTAAATAATCACTTTTATCTTCATCATTGTGAAGGGTACATAAGTAGAAAAGCAAATTATCCACATTAGCTAAAGATTACCTCTTCTTCATCCTTACGTCCTTCAACTTCCAAATGGCTAATTCCTTCTTCCACATTTTGAGATCCCAGCAAAGAAACATCTTCTTCACTGTCTTTACGAATCAGTGTGTAACCACTCTAACAAAAGAAAAAAAAAAGTCAATTTTTTAGTGTCAATAAGAAAAAAGGTCACGATCCTTATGATGCCCTGAAGGAGCAATTCAGCACTTGGCCAGTTAAAAAGAAACATTAAAAACTATAAAAAGAAAAAGGAGAGCCAAGAATAAAGAAAAATATCATAGAATCTCAGAATCGGGACCCCCACCCCCCTGGTCTCTCCGGGTCTCCCCTTGGGGCCCCAGAGGGCTCTGATCCAACCTCTTCTATACCAAAAAAGTAGTCATCTAGTCTCTTCTGTTCTATTACCACCCAAGGCAGCCAGTCCCATTTCTGGACAGCTGTAATCACTGGGAAGTTTTGTCAGAAGTATCTATGTAGTGCATACCAGGCCTAAAGTCAGGAAGACCCAAGTTCAAATCTAACCTCAGGCAATTTAATATTGGTGTGACCCTGAGCAAGTCACTTAACCTCTGCTGCCTCAGTTCCATCACAACTGTGGAATAGAGAAAATAAGAGCACCAAGCTCATAGAATTGTTGTGAGATCAAGGTAGGTCTTTCCCAGCAGAGGAAGGAGAAGGGTGAGATGGGGGCAACAATGCCTTTCTAATCTCCCAAATTATCTGGATTTCATTAGACCTTGAAAGAACAGAAAGACTTCAAAGGAAAAACAAAGAGGCAAGGGAGAAGAAGAACCAGTGCATTTTTGAGGCTCATTCCAATCGGGTGGAGCTGAACTCTGAAGGACTACAGTGCTGCACAGTCTGAGGAGAACTAATACCCACAAAATCATAAAACCAGGCAGACTGGGTGTTGTTACAAAACGTATGTTTCATAATCTCAACAGATTAGCATCTTTAAGGAATTTAGCCACAAAAAAGAAAAGGGCTATGAGAGAACAGACAGGGAGGGATTTTTGAGGATGAGACATAGTTGTAGGCAAAAGGGAAAGAGACAGGGAGAGATGAAATAACTTGGAGTTGTCACAGTGTTGAGTGGGATAGTGAATCAATTAGAGGCAACACTGACAAGCCTGAAAACTACTACTCCCTTTTGGTGATGCCAACTAATAGACTTGAGGACAAATTATACAGCTAGAAATAACCTAGAAAGTATGTGTAGGGATTATGAAGTCTTTAGCCAGAAATTGAATACCATAGAGACACAAGAAGCATTTCTTCACTGCTACACAGTGACTCCAGCCTAGTTACTTTACAAATTTGGGCAAATCCCCTTACCCCTCTGGGCCCGTCTCCTAATTTGGACCAGTTGATTGATAAAGTCACTGGCACAACTCCAAAACTATGACACTTATCACCTCCTTATTGCAAAAACCAATGTAGTTTTGTTTTTGTTTTTTTCACTCCTCACACCTCATCTTTCCCAACTTCTCTGAAATTCTTGGCACTGCTGCCCAGCCCACCCCTTCCAAGATGTTGTCTCCTCTGGCTCTTGCCCTCTAAACAATGCCTTAAATGTGATGTTCCCCACGACTCTATCATTCGTCTCATTATCTTGTTTCACTCTCTCCCTTGAACACCATGATTACTCTAATCTTTGACTACCACCTTTACTCACATGGCTTCCAAATCTATCTCAAGGCTACAGTCTAAGCTCTGGACCATCACCGGACATTCCACCAGAACCCTAGGCAATAAAACTGATTTGAAGCCAGCAAGCACCATATACAGTGATAAAATCTAATGGCCACATACCCTGTGTATTCCAAATAATCGACCTCCATTGTGTAGCCAAAGCAGGTAAAGAGGTTTCCCCAAGAACAGTACAGGAACAGAAACTGCTGCCACAACTAATAAAAACTTCTGGACATGACTCTGTCAAGGCAAGAGGTAAAGCAAAGAAAAAAAATCAAAATAAGACCTGAATGAACTAAAAAAAATTAATATTTTGCAAAATTCTAAAGGAAATAACCATTTTCTGCCTCTAGTGTGTTCACTTATAATAAGTAGTAACTTATAGTTTGCTCACTTATTCAACCAGGGACATTCAAGAACATCACTGCATTACAAAATATATTCAAATGAGCTAGGTTTTTTCTTTTCCAAAATTCATAATTATCAGATAAATAGACACATCAGCAAATGAACTCTCTCTTCTCTGTTATGAAGATTTGGACTAAAGACTTGATGTGCATCTCAAGCTTCTTCCTTTATACAATGGAATCAACCCAAGCCAAGGAAAATGTAACAAAATCAAATAGCATGTTGCAATGAACTTGAGAAAAAGAAAATTCTCATAAAAACTATACCTTGAAATGGTAAATGCTAGCAGGTGGTAGGATAAAGAGGAAGAGCTACATTATTGTTGAATCTTTAAAAAAAATAATTTCTTAAGAATGTATAGAAACAACTTAGTGGGAAGATCTATGTGGCACAGGAAATCCTTATATATCACTGACTTTAAATTTATTATTTTTTTAAACCCTTACCTTCCGTTTTAGAATCAATATTTGGTACTGGTTCCAAGGCAGAAAAGTGGTAAGGGCCAGGCAATGGGGGTCAACTGACTTGCCCAAGGTCACACAGCTAGGAAGTGTCTGAGGTCAGTTTTGAACCCAGGACCTCCCGTCTCTAGGCCTGACTCTCAATCCACTGAGCCATCCAGCTGCACCCCCTGAATCATTGACTTTAAAAAAATATCATTGTTGCTTTTAGAAGATGTCAAATGTCAAATATTAATTGAATTTTACCCTAAAAATTAAGACAATGAAAAACTTTACAAAGCTAAAAAAAAGCCATAAGGACAAGGAGTTGGAATCTTATTGATGGTAATACAATATTACTCCACCACTTCAAGTGTCTATCTATGATTTCAGGGTAATATTCTCCTCTGATATGGAAGGCGATTTGTCTCTATGATTTATCACTTGTTTACATGAATGTATGATCTGGGTTTTGGTTTTTAAAGATTACTCTATTACAAAACTGAACAATATGGAAAATAGGTTTTGAGTGATAATACAATGGAATAACCCAATGGAATTGCTTGGGAGGAAAGAGGAGAGAGAGAGAGAGACAACATGAATCATGCAAGTAAATAAATAAATAAAAGTATTTAAAAGAAATATGTCTCTCTAGGTAACTGAGTGCTAAGTCTTTCAGCATTAGGGGGCTTAGAGACTGGTCTATGGATGATAAATACACAATTTATCTCCAGGCCCAGACTTGAAGCCTTTTCATCCTAAAAGGAACTAAGCTATCTGAGCCTTACACTCTGCTGACAAAGCCTTAGAGAACCCAGGGACATCCCAAGCCAGGTGAAGAAGTATTAGGGTACAACTTGGGTAAAAATAAAAAAAAATAAAAAAACCCACAACAAAAAATGTTGGTGCTTATTAACTTAAATGACCCTTTTCATTTTAACTCTTACCTTTTGTCTTAGTATCAATTTTAAGACAGAAGAGCAGCAAGGGTTAGGCAACTGGGGTTAAGTGATTTGCCCAGGATTATACAGCTAAGATGTGTCTGAGGCTAGATTCGAACCTAGGACCTCCTAATTTCAAGCCTGGCCCTCTTATCCACTGTGCTATCTATCTACCCCAGCAATGACCTCTTTTAAAAACTCAAAGAATCAAAACTATTGATTCTGTTCGGCAGTGTCTTATGGTTATTGACACTTTTGAAATTTTTCCATGCTTCTCACTGTCTGAGTTCCACAATTACACAGTATTATTTCTTAAATGGCACATTGCAGCATTTAACACAATCCCAAAGAGCCCTGTCTTCTTAGACCCTGCATGGCATTTTGTTCCTCTATCATATCCTTATCACATTCTATTCAGAACTAAATTCCTATATTTATGTAGACATCTTAGTTTACTGGCACATAGTGCCACTCTCCCAAGATAATGAACTATGAGGAAAAGGGCTATATCTTAATTATCTTTATCTTTGTCTCTCTCGGCACCTAAACTGGCACTTTGTACCAGAAACACAAGTTTTATCTTTTGCTTGAATCATGTCTGATTCATGTGAAACCTCAGCTGATCCCACTCTCAGCACATGAGTTTGTTAGCTCAGCTTGTGGTTGTACTGACAACACTGGCCCGACTGAGAAGAGCATTTCTTCTGATGCCCAAAAGGATTCAAAAAGTGGTGGCCCACCTGTCCTTGATAAAGTCCACTTGTTGATCCCCCAGCTGGGAATAAAAACATGTTGATAAATTCAATTAAAATGCTGGGGGCAAACTTGGAATTTGCTGCTGAATAAGCGAGCCACTTGTAGATGATCATAAATATCAGGTATCCGAAGATGCTGAGCATGAACAGCAGTTCTGGGAGGCACACCAAGTAAATATTGAACTTCTTCTTGAAATGCCTAAAGAAAAGGAAGCCACTCATTAGCAATATGAGCAAGATCAAACGAAAAAATAACTGAGAGAAAACCCAGTCTGTGTCTTTTAAATTCTTTAGAGCTACAGAGAAAAAAAAAAATCACAACCACTTTTTTCAGTTAATGTCATATGCCTCAGACAGTCATGCCAGTGTTTTAGGTATAACCACAAAATGAGCAAACTCCATGTGCTGAAAATGAAACCAGTGGAGGGTTTCCTACCAGATATGATTCAAAAAAGATAAAACCTCTCAATTTAATTTAGTAGATCCATTATACATAGAGCAGAGGTGTCAAAATCCCGGCCAGCAAGCTGCTAGAGGCTGCCAATCAGATCAAAATGTAACTGGGAAATGTTTAACGAAATAAATAAAATTTCAATACAAAACAGCAAATATCAAGTTGAAGTTTTCTAAGTCAAGAGGTCGCCACCTCCATTTCTATCTGAATTTGATACCAATGATAGAGAACTATTTCATCAAGTTGCCCTGGCTGTCAAAGTAATTTCTTGAAAACCAACAAAACAATTTTCTTGGGGGGGCAAAAAACTATAAAAGAGAATCAATTTAACTTTGAAGTCACTCGTAAGTGAATCACAGAATGCTTACGATACAGTACATCTGGTTTTTTTGTTCAACACACCCCTTCATAATGTACCATTGGGGGGCAGGGAGGAGGGGGTGGGAAGGAATCACACTTGACTTCCAAGTGCAACTTTCATATTTTGTACTTACAGGTGATTAAAGATTCCAAGAATAACTCCAAAAGTCATGTGGGTAACTCCAAAAATCACAGACATTTTCATTTTGAAAGAGTTTAAAAAACTGAGACGATTGGTTGCCAAGTTCCAAATCTGAAGCCAAAACAAAAACAAACACTTTATTTCTTTACTTTGTCCACAGCAAGGTGAAACCTAGTTACCCCCATCTTCCCTGCCCACACTCAAGAGAAATTCTGGCTTAAAAAAACCCAAAACTTTCTAGTTGAAAGTTTATAGTTTATAGCTTGACACCTATACTCTTTTCCTTGAAATGGATACAGATTATTCACTCTAGCTCCTAAGATGCTCTCATCAGGAGCATGCTAATGTCTTAGTAAGAAAAGGAAGGAAAAAGCATTGTTTTATTTCATATAGAATGTTCCAGAGGTAAGACTGAGCAGAACCTGAAATCATATAAATGGAGAGCTTAGAAATTGGAATTGGGTCCTTCTCTCTCCTTGCCCCAACCCAAGAAACCTATATGGCACCCACATCTCTAACCATTTTGATTTGTTTCACTCTTTTTAAAGTGTAAATTCCACAGGGACTAAAAATCTTAAATCCGAGCATAATTTCTATTAGGAAAGTCACGCCATTTAAAGTCATGCCATTCTCTATAAGGAAAAAACCAAACCTGGAGGCATTTTATACCTATTCATTAAAAGAAATTTTGAAAGTGATCCTACCTCCAATGACTATCTAAATAATCATCATCATGATCTCTAATGTCCCTTCCAGCTCTAAAACTCTTTGATTTCTTTTGAGATCAGGGGACAGAAGGTAATTCACATCTACAGAAGAATAGATGGTAAAAACAACATCTATTTTACGGCTGCCAATCTAAAAGTGTTATTTTCTGACCATTAAGTCAAAAAAGCCTGACCTCCTGCAGCTAATTTTCTCTTCTAGACCATCCCCTAGGCTCAGAAATTTAATATTCTCCAGTATTAGTATTCCATCATATTTGAAATGAAAAGTTTAATGATTCACAACTTAATTCATAAATCCACTTGAGTCAGTGGGTACAACAGGTATCAAAGCTCAGTAAAATGAGGCAGTTTTTCCCCCCTAAAATGAGAGTTTTCCCTAGCTTGTAAGCAATTCTGAAAGTCAGATAGAAAAATGTTCTAACTCCACAAGTTGGTGACCATTCCATGAGATAAAATCAGGCAAAAAATAGGAAAAAAGGCACTAACCGGATCTATGCCAAAAGGATAAGCACCTTGGAACACACCAATAGTATTTGGATCCAACTGAAGAAAAGCATTGTCCTTTATATCATGGTCACTGTAGCAAAACAAACACAGTAATAAAGCTTAATAATGAAAGCTCAGGGCCTCATCACCTTCCTTTCCAGTTAAGAAGACAACTGTTACAATAAGGCCTCAGAAGAAGATAATGGAAATAAATCTAGGCAAAAGAATCTGTCTGGATTGGATCAATAAAGACAAAAGGGATCAGGATGAAGAAGAATGGGAAGAAGGAAATGGGTCTCTTGGTGTGCTTGGGGATGATATTTAACATCATATAGGTCCCAGTAAAGAGGATCAAAGTTGAGCTGGGCCTGGTGCTCTCCCTTCTATGAATTATATATCAGATGATGACTAAAATTCTGCCAAAAGTTTCTATTATGAAGTGTACACATTATGCTGCAGCCCTGGGGAAGAGAGGAGACTAGAACAAGCAAGGCTGTTTTGAAGGAGGTAACTGAAATAGGTAGAGTGCATACTCCTCAAAATTTAACAACCATCTGATAATAAAACTGAGACGCTTACTTCCAGAAAGCTGAAGAATTAGTGGCATATGGAGTAGATCTAAACATGGCTGACACATTCCATCCAGAGCCAAACATGTTAACTGATTTGGAAAAACAATCATTATAGATAAGGCCTGTGTATACTGAGAACAAGCCCATTAGCAAAATGACATAGCGACCATCAAAGAACATCTTCATGATCTGTAAATAGCAAAAAGAGAAAATTAAGTGTAAAGTGTATAAAGGCAAAATTATTAGTGGTAGCACTATAATTCTTAGGAATCCTGCTTTGATCAGTTTTTGAGTATGAAGAGTATTCAGGCAGAATGGTCCCAGATCAAGTGACCAGTCTGCTCTAAGTCTTCTCTATTCCATGTTCTGCAGAAGACTTCAGAATGGAGATCATGTTAGCTCCACTCTGAAATCTTAGGACAACTCCAGGTGTAGACAAAAGAAGATTTGCTTGAAGAGGAAAACTTGGGCTCTCAAAGGCTATGCTCCTAAAGCATGTTCTGCTGGGTTCTACCAAACTAGAAGGGACTCGAGTATGAGCCTGGCAACAGAATACTGTCCAAGAACAAAATTGAAGTGCAGAGCTCATCACCAAAAGATTCCACCAAGTGATGAATCACGGGACCATCTCATGAAATAATCTGCTGAGATGTCTACATAGAGGAAGCACTCACACTGCTGAAAACACAGAAACTCTGAAACATTCTAACCAGAAACATTACCAGATTTTAGCAGAAATACAAGAGATCTATGATGTAGTATCTAGAGAACAGCAGAGTCCCCAGCAGGATTCAGCTTGTGACCCAGATAGCTAATGTGGAAATTTGTTTAAATGCTATACATATTTGTAATGGGTTTCAGAGTTTGCCTTCTCAGTGGGTAGGTGAGAAGAAGAGAAAGGGAGAGAGTTTGGAACTAAAAATAAAATAAAATTTAATTAAAAAAAACATTCATCCCCTTATATCTGTAATAAGCAGAATGCAATAACTCCTAAGTATGTACTAATGTTCCTTTTTGACTTTTTACCTCATCTTGTGAATGCTTCAGTCTGGGATTGTTTTCATTCAACACCAACAGAAGGGCAAATAAGAACATGAGAAAGCCATGCCCAAAGTCTCCGAACATCACAGCAAATAAAAAGGGAAATGTGATGATGGTGTAGAGAGCTACAAAAGAAAGGAAATACATTTGTTTGACAACACCTGCTACTAAGAGTCAAATGAACTAAAATTCCCTCTGATATTGTATGACTTCGACATTCTTCAAAACACTTAAGAGAATTATTAAAGGTTCAAAGTCAAAAAGATCACCCAAAAATAATGGCCTCCTTAATTTTACAAAGCATGCTATACTCTCATATTGGACAATAGCGACTATACGAGTCAAATGACCTGGATTGACTTCTCTGTAGCTCCCAACTCCATAAGCATCCACAATGTTCTGGAATCCCTGGGTGAATTTGTTGGTACGGATTAGAGTTGGAGGAGTTTCAGCTGTTGGGATGGTGTTCATAAAAGAAGGAATTGCCGCTCCACTTCCTCTCTTTTCATATAAAGAGAAGAGACAATTAAAAAAAAGGAAGCATGTGAATATATCATTTTTCTAGGCTCACAAACATATAACATAAATACAATTCCTTTTCCTGATTAAAATCAATAGCTAAAACCACAACAGGATACCATTACAAGAAAAAGTCTTGTAACACAATTTGAAGGCCAGCTAACTGGCTTAGTGGACAGAACACCAGGTCTGGATTCGAGAGGACCTGGGTTCAAATTTAACCTCACTTGCTAGCTATGTCTCCATGCCTCTCCACTTAATGTATCTAGAAGGAAAGGACTTGGAAGTCCTTGGGGAATTTGACATCTACAGCTAGAAAGTACCTCAGATATCATCTAGTTCATCTCCTTCATTTGTAGGCAAGGAAACAGAGGCTTTGAGAGGATTCATAGAAGGGCAGGCACAGATCCTGTAACTATAAATCCCAAGTTCCTTCTACAGCACAATATCTTCATCTGACACTTCCTAGCAATGTGTCCAGTCACTATACTTCACCCCTCTAAGCCTCAATATTCTCACCTAAAAAATGGGAATGATATTTTTAATATCTATTCCATAGAAGCTCTCAAGAGATAAAATTTATAAAATGCTTTTCAAACTCTAAAACACTACTTATGGGTTAATTTCTATTTTCCTCACTAATTAATGTTGAGACAATCCTTGAGCATTGCTGCCCTTCCATTCTAGGCTCCTGATATCTGAATAACTATTTGTGGAGCATCAGGCTGTTCCTGCCTGAGGTGCTCTCATTTTGCCTTAGAAGATTTTAGCTCTCTTCTCATTGTTCTTTTCTACCTCGAAGACGACACAGCAGTTCTCTATATTTTAGCTGGGAAGCAACTTACTGATCCTTCCACCAGAGCCTGACGTAAGCTGTGCAGATCTGCTTCAGGACACCAGACTTCGGCAATGAGACACTTGTTAGTGACGTCAAAGCTACACATGTTCAACGTGTGATAAATTGCCTTCATCTTCTGCACTTGGACAACTCGAGTACAGACAGATTCAGCAGCTTTACTTAACACTTGCCTTAAATAGTCCTCAGTTTTGTGTAGCACCTTGAGAGAAAGATTTTTTTTTTAACAAAGCCATAAATAAAATTTGACCAAGTAAACTGGCACTTCCCTATCTCCCACCACAAGCCATTAAAAAAAGTAATGTGAATGATTTCTCTATTAGTGATGAAAAACTGCAATCAAATTTACCAAAGATCAAAATTGAAAAAAATATTTCCATACTATATAGCAAGGTCTGAAAATTACCCATATGCCATAATTACCCATGACTTCACAAATGTTCCCCCCACATTTCCACCAGAGGCTTTTAAATCTTCACTTTAATATTAGCTTACCACAAAATAAACAGCAATGTACCAAGGAAAGTAGAATTGTCTAGCATTAGAAATATGCTTTAGTGGGGGCAGCTATGTGGTTCAGTGGATTGAGAGCCAGGTCTAGAGACAGGCAGTCCTAGGGTCAAATCTGGCCTCAAATACTTCCCAACTATGTGAGCCCAAGCAAGTCATAATCTCCATTACCCAGCTTTTACCACTCTTCTGCGTTGGAATCAATATGTAATATATTGATTGTAAGATGGAAGGTAAGGGATTAAAATAAAAAAAAAATAGTTTTCATTTTTGTTTTTTTTTTAAAAACCCTTTCCCAGGGTCACACAGCTAGGAAGTGTCTGAGGCCAGACTTGAACCTAGGACCTCCGGCCTCTAGGCCTGGCTCTCAATCCACTGAGCTACTGAGCTACCCAGCTGCTCCCTAAGAAAGAAATGTTTTAAACATTATACTATTACTTTAAAAGATAACATTAAAAACATTACTTGTTCAGATTGGTCAATATGACAGCAAAGTTTACAGCATCAACAATGGCCCAAAGTACCAAGCTGTTTGAAAAGCAAATCAGAACTCTGAGATTTCACCTGAAACTCCATAAAGAAGACAAAGGAGAGTCAATGCTGGGAGGGCTGTGGAAAGACAGGCACACTAATGTAATTCATAGCTGACAGAGCTATGGACTGATTCAGTCATTCCAGAAATCATCTGTGAAAGGGATGTCATTGTCCACTGTCCTTCTAAGTCAGAGATTCCATTGAGTGGAATATGCCTCAAAGAACTCAAAAATAAAAATAATGACCTTATATGCTCCAGAATATTTCAAGTATCACTTTTTGTAATGGCAAAGAATTAGAAACAACACACAGGCTTATCAGCTGGGGAAGTTAGACAAACTGTTGCACAAAAATATAATGAAATACTATGTCATAAAAATTATTAATGACAACTATTGAGAAGCATGGAACAACTTATGTAAACTAATGCAAAGTAAAATAAACAGGACACACAATGATGACTACAACAAAATACATGGAAAGACGAGCAAAACTGAATGCTGTGGAGAAAGGGATATAAAATACTTCCCACAGCTGCAATGCCATGCTGTGAAGTCCTCAAGGACAGGGGCTGTCTTTTGACCTTTCTTATATCTCACAGGGCTTAGCATAGGGCCTGACATAAAATGGGTGTTTAGTAAATGCTCACTGACTTGTTGCCTTGACTATGGGTATGGAAAACTAACATCAGAATTTCCTGATCAGATTTCCTGATTTCCTTATATTTGCTAGTTTTGCCAAACATGTTTTAATTCCTCTTTAAAAAAAAAATGGGGGGTGGAGGGGAGGAGCAGCTGGGTAGCTCAGTGGATTGAGAGTCAGGCCTAGAGACGGGGGGAGGTCCTAGGTTAAAATCTGGCCTCAGACACTTCCCAGCTGTGTGACCCTGGGCAAGTCACTGATCCCCATTGCCCACCCTTACCACTCTTCCACCTGGGAGCCAATACACAGAAGTTAAGGGTTTAAAAATGTTAAAAAAAAAAAAAAATTAGAGGAAGCTAGGTAGCTCAGTGGAGAGAAAGCCAGGCCCAGGGACAGGAGGTCCCAAGTTCAAATCTGACCTTGGACATTTCCCAGCTGTGTGACCCTGGGCAAGTCACTTAACCCCCATTGCCTAGCCCTTACCACTCTTCTGCCTTGGAATGAATACACAGTATTGATTCTAAGTCAGAAGATAGGGATTTAAAAAAAAAATCTAATGGGTAGGAGGGGAAATAAAATGGGAAATGCAGATAATATAAAAACAAAAGATAATCCAAAAAGTTTCTCTTTTTTTAAAACCAGGAAGCGACCTCTTTTATGATCTATAACCCATGGAATCTTTTTTTTTTTTTTTTTACTCACAGTATAAAGATCCTGTATTCGTGTATTTAGCCCCTCATGAACTTCTTTTCGCTCTTCAACAGTAGTGGGATATGGGTAAACGTGGCAGTGATAACTAGGAAACACAATTAAAACTTATTTTCCATTTACTAGAAGAAGCAACATCTAAAACTATGAGTAAATATTCCTTTAACAGACAGATAAATATATAAGATGGCAAGGAGGCCTTCTTTACCTCTCTGATGTCTGAATAAACATATAGAACATTTATTAAGCACTTAATATCTGCAAGGCACAGCTAAAAGCTGGCAATAGTAATACAAATGAAAAGGAAGACAAGTCCCTACCCTCCCTGGCTCTTAGTTAAATTCCCATTACTGATCTCAGTGGTTTCCAATTGTGTCAAATTTATCAAATTACTGCAAACTAGAATGAGTGTCCACTACTAGAGAGATTTCAAGGAGAGTAAAGACAGAAAGAAATGTTTCACATATACAAAAACATTTCAAATAGCATTTTTTGTAGTAACAAACAACTGGAAACAAAGTGGATGTTCAGCCTTAGGTAAAAGACTGAACCAACTGTGGCATGTAAAAGTAAAAGGAATATTACTGTAAACACACACAAACGTGCACACACATAATTAGAGTACCAGTTCAGAGAAATTTGGGAAGATTTGTATGAATTGATGGAAAGCGGAATGAGCAAAACTAGGACAACAATGTGCACAATGACCACATTAATATAATTACTATAACATATACTATAAATACTATATGATATAAATACTATAACATATAATATTACACAATACAAAAGAAAACAACACTGAAAAACTTCAGATCTCTTCAGTGCCGTGACCAATGGCAGTGGTTTTGAGGATGGAGAGTGAAGTGGGTCTGCTACCTCTTGAGAGACAGACAAAAGTGTAGAATGAGGAGTAAATGATCAGACACGACCAAGTGATTTGTTTTGGTGAGTCAGTTATATTTATTTGTTATTTGGCAGAGAGGGAGAGAGAGCTGGAAAGATCAATGGAAAGTAACAGTGACATTTTAACTACAGGACATGACAACAACAAAAATGACACCTCCAGAAGAAGCAAGATCACTAAAGAACAACAATGAACCCTGTAATTTTAATGATCAGAGAAGAGCTAAGAAATTGTGGCTCCTTCTCTCACTTCATTACAGAAATGGTGGACTACCAACCAAATGGAATCCTAAATATGTTGTTCTAAATGTAAAATATTGTTTATTTTTATTGAACTGCTTTTTCTCCTCTTTTAAAATCCATGTAGGAACAGCCAAGTAGCACAGTGGAGGTCAAGAGTTGGGAGAATCTCAGTTCAAAACTGGCCTTAGACACCTCCTAAGTGTGTGACCCTGAGCAAACCACTTGAATCCAGTTGCTTAACTCTTGTGACTCTTCTGTCTAAAACAGAAGGTAAGAGTTTAAAAAAATTTTTTGTTTAAATAAAATGTAACAAGGGATAGCCTGGCAGGGGCAGGGAAAGGAATATATTTGGAAATGAATGTGATAAACTACATTATGTGATACTACATTAAGGTTAAGAGACAAAGTCAAACTACTTGACTTTTGGTCATGGTGTACTATATTGAAGCTCTTCTTCCCTCCAAATGCTCTTTAACCTCTTCCCCAAACACCATACTTTACAATCTGCCAGAGCCATACATCTAAAAAGAACCCAGGCTTATTACACTAAAGCCTCAGGATGTACCATTATCCAAAAAGTCCCATTTTCTAGATAAGGCTATTAAATACAAATGGTATAACTGCTAATATGATTCTCTGAGAATCCTAGAACTGAATTTCGGAACTGGAATAAGGTTTGGAGATCTACTCCAATACCCTTAATTTAGAAAAGAACCAGAAAGGTTCAAATCCCTTTCCCAGTCACATAGGTATTAAATACAAGAATCAGCACATTTTTAATCAGTCAAGGCTCTCCAGTTCCAAAGAGGATCTTGAGGTCCAAAGAGCATAAGTGTCTTATCCAATGTGCCACAGGGCCAGGACTAGAACCTAGAACTCTCAGTCCTATGCAACATCTCTAGACATTTTCCTCAAGGTCCAGGCTGGCTGCCCAGAATCTGAAAGACTACCTCCATCTGCCCAGACTGGTCACCTAATGACCCCTGTAAAATATGTGGGTATATAGAGCAATAGGAAAACTGAAGATATTTCCACAATGACAAAAAATAGGGCTGGAAGCTGGGTTAGTTTTTCTAAGAATGCTGCTAGTTTATCTACAAGGCTTAATGACAGAGTTCTTGGTAAAAAAAAAATCTGCCTAAAAATAACAAGTAAGTAGTATTTGGATAAAGGTGGTACTACGTTACAAAATGATATAATTTTATAATTTATCCTATAATTACTCTAAGTCTTTGTTTTCATGGAAAAAGATAAGCTTTGGTGTGTAGTTGATATAGTCCCTACTTTTAAATTATTCAATATTTAATAATAAAATACTGATACATAAAGTAGCTTACAGTAACAGTAGGACTCCACTTTACAAGAACATAACACATGGATTCAGACATATGTGATTGGCAATCAGAAAAATACATAAAATAAGAAATTTTATTTACGTGCTAAATCCACACCATTTTCCCAATTGGCATAAAATCTTGAAGCAGTTTGCCCAGTTACACTCATTCTCATTCTAAGAAGCATTAGTATGAGTAATTATATTGTTTTGTGCCAAGCAGTCTTTGTCCAGAGTTTTCAATTGTAACAAGTTATATCCATCAGAGCAGAGCTTTTTTTGTTTCATTAAAGGTATTTAGTTATTAATAATGGCCCAAAGTACAAGAGTGGTGATGCTGGCAACTCTGATAAGCCTAAGAAGAGTCATAAAGTTCCTAGGTATAAAAAATGTTATTAAATAATGGGGTTCACCATCATGCATGATCTTCAACTTACACATATCAGCCATGTAAAATGGGGTCCTACTATATTGAAGAATTTGTTTTACGCTAAAATTTTGAAAAAGATCATGTAGCAAAACTGTGATAACTAGTTCTATACATGGATCCAGTATATTTCTTTAAATGAAGAGAACACTTTATAAAGAATTAGCAAATGTTACTAAATGTAGAATAATAAGCAATGTGAAAAAAAAAAAGATTTTTCTTACCAATCACATATCTTCTTAACTTTTTGGCCAATCTGTTCACCCCAAAAGGATATTAAAAACACATACCATTTTGTGACATCTCCCTAAAAAGAGAAAGGTAAGAATTATTTCTACTTTTACTATAATTTCTAAAAGTTTCTCAGTTCAAACAGTTCTTATAGCTGTTGTCAGAAATAAAAATTTTGGAAGAAAAGGCCTTTGAGCCTTTTGATCCAGCCATGCCACTGCTGGATTTGTAACCCAAAGAGATAATAGGGAAAAATATGTGTATAAAAATATTCATAGCTATGCTCTTTGTGATGGCAAAAAACTGGAAAATGAGGAGATGCCCATTGATTGGGGAATGGCGGAACAAATTGTGGTATCTGATGATGATGGAAAGCTATTGTGCTAAAAGGAATGATGAACTGGAGGAATTCCATGTGAACTAGAAAGACCTCCAGGAATTGATGCAGAGTGAAAGGAATAGAGACTGATACACTGTGGCATGATTGAACATAATGGACTTCTCTACTAGCAGCAATGCAACGGTCCAGGACAATTCTAAGGAACGTAGGAGAAAGAACGCTATCCTCATCCAGAGAAAGAACTGTGGGAGTAGAAACACAAAAGAAAAACATATGATTGATCACATGGTTCGATGGGGAATGATTGGGGATGTTGATTTTAAATGATCACTCTATTGCATATTAATAATATGGAAATAGGTTCTAAACAATGATACATGTAAAATCTAGCGGAATTGCTCATCAGCTCCAGGAGAGGGGAGGGAGGTGGGGGGAGAAAGAACATAAATCAGGTAACCATGGGAAAATATTCTTAATTAATTAATTAAAAAAATTTTGAAGGCCTTTGAGACGCATGATGAAAAATGTTTCAAGCAGAGATAGAACTAATGGAGTCTAAATGCAAATCAAAACAAACTTTCACTTGTGTATGATTTTTTTTGTTGTTGTTTTTGTCTTCTATGAGTCTTCTTTCACAGCATGTCCAATATGGAAGTATGTTTTGCAGAACCACACATACAGAATGAACCTAGATCAAATAGCTTACCATCTCGGAAAGCAGGGAGGGAAAGAAAGGAAGGACAGAATTTGAATCCCAAAATTTTGGGAAAACACATGTTAAAAATTGTTATTATATGTAATGAGTGTGGGGAGGGTGATATATTTTTTAAAAACTACTAAGGAACTACTAAGGGGCAGCTGGATAGCTCAGTGGATTGAGAGTCAGGCCTAGAGACGGGGGAGGTCCTAGGTTCAAATCCAGCCTCAGACATTTCCCAGCTGTGTGACCCTGGGCAAGTCACTTGACCTCCATTGCCCACCCTTACCACTCTTCCACCTAGGAGCCAATACACAGAAGTTAAAGGTTTAAAAAAAAAAAAAGACTACTGAACAACAAAAGAAATCTAAGAGTTTCACCCTGCCTTTAGCTATTTGCACTTAATGCGGGGTTACTTTTGGAATGTTGTTGTGTTTAACACCAGATAATAAAAAAGAAATTTGCTTTTGTGATGAGATCATCTCATCATTTCCTAAAGAAATCTCCCACAGGATCTAGGAAGCCACCAAAACAAGAACCCCAAGATGACTAGCATTCTGTCTTAAGATACCATAAAGACTCTGAAGATAAAGTAAGCTGAACCTCAAAGATCAGAGGTACAGGAAGGGAAGACTAATCCTGAGAGGGAGAGGTCTATGTAGTTCATTCCAACAGAAATCAAGCAGGCTCACCATTCCACCCAAAAAGTAAAGCAGGGAGGGGGCAGCTGGGTAGCTCAGTGGAGTGAGAGTCAGGCCTAGAGATGGGAGGTCCTAGGTTCAAACCCGGCCTCAGCCACTTCCCAGCTGTGTGACCCTGGGCAAGTCACTTGACCCCCATTGCCCACCCTTACCACTCTTCCACCTATGAGACAATACACCGAAGTACAAGGGTTAAAAAAAAAAAAAAAGTAAAGCAGGGGATGGAGACTAGCTCTGACACAGAGCTCCAGTTGAGTAACTATAGACAGAAAGATGAGTAAATCAAAACAAAGATGCATCAGCATAAAAAATTACTGTAGAATCTAAAGACTCCTCCAAAAGTAATTCTGTAACTACAGGCAAAAATTTAGAGGAAAAAAATTATTTATTACAAAGACTACTTGAATGCCTAGATGAAACAAGAGACAGTAAATGAAATTGAAGTTCTGGAGAAAAGAATTAGAAGGATGATAGCTTAGAAAGAAAATGGTAAACCTGAGCCAAGTAACAGACTCCCTGAAAATGGAAATAGAACAAATAGAAATCAATGACTCCACAGACAAATATTAGAACAAAATCAAAAGATTTTTAAAAATAGAAGAAAATCTAAAATATATAATATCAAAAACAGTTGCCCTGGAAAACAGATGATGTAGCTATAAATCACTGGATTTCCTGAACACGCTATTTCAAGAAACCATGAATGAAAATTACCATAATCTATTAGAATAAGCCATTCTTCAACTGAAGGACATCCCCTAAGATCCTAGTTCTTTTCTTTTTTTACCTTTTAGTATGTTATTCAAGATCAATGCAATGGCCAATCATATCTCTAGAGGACAGATGATGAAACACATTACCCATCTTGTGACTGTGAACTGATGGACTCAAGTTGCAAAAAGAGCCATGCACGGCCACTGAATCTCACAAATGGCTTCTAACGCTCTCCATAAACTAGCCCCTTGCTATCTTCTAGTCTTCTTACATCTTACTCCCTTCCACACTCTCTGTGGATCCTGTCATATGGGTCTCCTTGCTATTCCTCCAATTCCTTCTCCTGCCCCTAAGCATTTTCACTGGCTATATTCATGCCTAGAATTTTCTCCCTCTTCACATCTTTCTCTTGAATTTCCTGGTTTCCTTAAGTCCCAGATAATATCCTACCTACTACAAGAAGTCTTTCCCAAATTCCTTTAATGTTATTGCCTCTTCTCTATTGATTTTTGTTGTTCAGTCATTTCAATCATGCCCAACCCTTCATAACCCCAATTGGGTTTTTTTTGGCAAAGATATTAGAGTGTGCATTACCTTCTTCATTTTCTGTTGATTATCTCCAGTTTATTCTGTATATAGCTCACTTGCATATAGTTGCTTCCATACTGTCTCCCCATTAGACTGTCAACTCATTGCCAGCAAAGACTACTTTTTGCCTTTCTTTGTATCCAGCAGCACTCAGCATAGCACCTGGCAGAGTGAGCCCTAAATATATGCTTATTAATTTGACTATGTACTTATTTTGTTTAACTCAGTTTATTTGTAACAAGGATTTTTTTTTCTTTTCCTTTCTCTAAATTTTAAATTAGAGGTAGATGGGAGTTAGGGTGGGGGTGGGAGGGGTAAGTTAGCAATAGTGATAACGAAAAAAAGAGGGTCATCAAAACATGTTTTAAAATGTGCAGAACAGAAGGAAACAGATAAGCAAGGAAGTTTTGAAAGCAGTTTATGGAATTATATACTTTTCTTTAAAAAGCAAGCAATAAGAAATGTAAACATGTTTTCATACAAAAACTTCTTTATGCCCTGTTATATATAAAAAAATGCTATTTTTTGGTGTTTGAATTCAGAATAAAAGATATAATTTTTAAAATCATAGTCACATAAGAAGGTTGGACTAAATAGACCCTAAAACCATTCCAGTATCTGATCTTATGGACTTGAGTAGCAACTTAGAAAGTACAAGGAAAGCAATGAACCAATAAAGGATAGAGAGAGAGAGAGAGAGAAAACAGGACAACAAATAGAAGCAAATCCTCCTTTTATATAAAGCTCAAGTAACTTTCATCTTATGAAATATCAAGAAAGGAATTTGTTATTCAATAAATAATGGTGGGAAAACTGGACAGCAGTATAGCTTTAAAAAGGTACAACTTGTACATACACAAAAAAACTGCATGTAGGTCAATTATCTAAACATAAAAAAGACATTTAAAAATAAAAAATATTAGAATATGATTTGTTACAATTGTGGAGAAGACAAAAATTCTTAGCAACTGAACAAATAGAAGAAATTATAGGAGGCAAAAAAAATGGACTCAATTTTATACAACTAAAGAGTCTAGGTGTAAATCTACTTAACATCTGAAAAATATGGACATGAGACATGAGAAACAACAGCTACAGTATTCACTCACCGTCTCAGGATCTTCAAGGCACTCATCCAACTCCGCATGGGTCACAATGGTATACCCTTTACAGACCCTCCACAACATTTTTTCAAATGCTTCAACTTTTGCTTGGTGAATTAAACCAGACACAAATCTAGGAAATAATATGAAATAATTACTTAACTGAACAGTTAAAATTACTTACCAGCTGAAAATAGAAGGCATTATCTAATGGACAAGAAATAATTAATGATAAGGTCCTTGAACTACAGAAGATAACTGGGGCTCTTGTTGAGTGCTATATGTTCATTCTTGGAGTACTGCTGGAAGGAACACAGGGCCCATTTTACTAGCACACAGAGTCAATCATATAGGCTCATTTCTTCAAGAGATCTAAGGTTCACCCTGTATTAACATTCTACCTCAGAACTTTGTCTTGGTCAAGACCTGGCAGTCAAGCAGGTCTGGTAACAGACCATACATAACTTTCTTCCAAGTTCACTAAATTCAGAGAAACTATATGGGATACTACCATATGAGCCAAAAAGTAATGAATATTTCAGCCAAAGTAGTGATCAAAATCTAGTTACTAAGTTATAGAAAGTTTATGATTTGTGTTGGTAGAGTGAAAAGACATAGAGATAAACCCCAGGGCCCTAATTTAAAGTATTTATAGTTTACAAAGAACTTTCTTCATAGCAGTCCTTGTGAAATAGGAAGGACATGTATTTTTTTTCTATATATTACAGGTGAGGAAACTGAGGCTTGGAAAGATGACCTGATCCCCCCCCAAAGCCACAAAATTAACATGTTAGATCATTTGAGTCAAGGTGTGACCCCAGGTCTTCTGATGATAAGCTCAAAATTCTTTCTACTACGCCATGGCTAATTCCAACAATAAAATAATAGACAGTGAGCCAAAATAAAATAAGAGAGAGAAACATCATTTATGGTAATAACAAAATGAATCAAATACTTGGGTATTAGTCTATCAAGACATATGCAAGAACTATAAGTAAAGACAACCATAAAACATCTTAAAGAAAAATAAAGGAAGAATTAAATAATTGAGAGATATTATGTATAATATTTATGGCTAAAATAAACCAATATAAGAAAGATAGCAATACTACTCAAAATTAATTTATAAATTAAAGATAATACTAAATAAAATACTCATGAGATATTTCACAAAATAAGAAAGTGACCAAAAAAAGTTTTTACAATAAAGATTATAAGATTTATTATTATAAGGATTATAAGAATTGCAGGACAAATTAGTAGGGTGTGGGTAGGGAGTAAAGGGGCATTTGTATTCCTAGATTCAAATTATACTATAATTGTCAAAACTTATTAGATAAAAAGTAGAAAAAAGTCAGGGGAACAAATTCTATCATCCAGAATTTGAACCAAAGGCTTATGAGAAACTAGTATTTAATGAATCCAAGATCAAGAAAGGAATATACTATCCAATATATAATAGTGGGAAAATTGAATGGCAGTATGACTAAAAATAATTTAGAGCTGCAGCTCATAACATACAGCAAAAAAAATTCCACTTAGGTCAATGATCTAGACATAAAAAATACATTTAAAAAAAAGAAAATGTTGGAATGTAACTATATGTTAAAACTATGAAAAAGACAAAAATTATCAGCAACTGCACAAAAAGAAGAAATTTCCAGGGGACAAAAAAGTTGGACTCAATTATATAAAGTTAAAGAGTCTGCATGTAAATATTTAAGGAAATTGATACCTTCTGATTTCATTTACTAAATGATAAAAAAGCAACATCGGTTACTCAATTCCAGACTTGAAATGCAATACATAAAATACCATCAAGTTTTCTTAAATGCAACCAGTTTGTTTAATTAATATTAGCCTCTACTTGAAGTTTAACAGTATATGGTACCCATCTTACCTATACAAGAAACTTGATCCCAAGTGCTACCTACCCCAATTTTGCACCCAGCCTCTGCATACAGTTGTAGTCCAACAAAGAATCCTTTTCTAAAGAAGGAAATTCTTCATAACTGGGTTCAAACTACAAACAGAAAAATAAAAATACCATCTACTGACATTTTAGTGAAGATTTTGATAAGTAATAATTATGAAGGGGTGAAGACAACAGATTTTTCGTTTCATTGGTGTGAAGATCTCCCAATATAAAAAAACTTCCTTCTACTGAAGCAGGTCAGCAACACATTTGCTAACTATAGTCTTATAGAGCTGCCCTCTTTCCCCAAAACTGCCTTGCATGTATATTCTACATATTTTGTAACTATTACATGTGCAAATGTTATCTCCTCTGAGAGAAAGTAAATTCCTCAAAGGCAAGAACCTGTTTATCTTTTTCTTTGTATTTCCAGCACCAACTTAGCAGGCAATTAAAATACTTGTTGACTGACCCTGAAAGGTGATGAAATTTTCCCATATTCACACACCCAGTAAGGCCCAGACAGGACTTGAACGCAGGATTAATATAGCTGCACTGTAAGGACTGCAAAGAATCACACTTACTTTAGCTCATCTAGGCTTCCAACAACCCTATGAGGTAAGTACTACAGGTATTATTATTATCCCCATTTTACAGATGAGGGAAGTGAAACTTGGAGCATTTGTGCACAAAGGCCAGTGCCTATCTGAGGCCTCTGGGCTCCAAGCTCAGCATCCTATCCATTACTACTCCATTGCCTCATCATGAAAACTACCCTTTGAGGCTTCATAGACATTTTAGGCAATTTTTAGTGCAAATGTCACAACCCAATTTTGAGGTACAACTAAGTAGGTCTATTGAAAAAGCCAACATTATCCAATCTCTCGTCAGCTCCATCAGGTCAACTGTAATAAAAAAGATTTCAACTTGTCTGAACAACCTATGCTAGAATCATTTTTAACAAAAAAGAACAAACTATTTTTCAATAAAAATTAAATTGTCCTAGAATAAGTGAATCTCTTAATTAAGATCTTCACATTTGTTGCAAAGGATATGTGATAAAGTATAATGAATATGAACAAGAGAAACATTTTGGTATGAAATGGGACGCAGTGTGGTATTCCCCTTAGAAATGTTGAGAAGCTTATCTACCATCTATCACTTTTTCTAATATCTGGAAATAGATTTCTTTGAATGATATTACTTTCCCCTTTATATCTACTAAATACATGTTGGAAAACTGAACAAATCCCAACAGAAAAAAACATTTCAAATTTCAATTCAAATGTTCATTTAGATCTCAATAACTATCTTAGCTAGTAACTACCCATCTCATGAAAAAATTTTAACAGTTTGCCTATTGTGAATTTGTCCTCTAAAAGACAAGGGCTACATTCTGTAGAACCTATGCCTAGTAATTGAATATAAACTCCCAGAGGGTGACAGGAACTGCTTCATTCTTTGTCTTTGAAATCCCAGCAACTGGCCCAGGGCCTGGCACATCACATGCACTTAATACATACTTGTTGAAAGGAAGTGAATTCAGTACCTCTATGTTCCTTTTAACAAAGGTTTTGGTCACTCTTAACATGTGTGTATACTCAATCAGCTCAAGCAAGTTCTTCCTCAGTTTTTCTTTGTTTTTGGTGACTTCTCTCAACTCAACCTCCAGCTTCTGTAACTGTTCCTAAAAACAAAGGCAAAAATTAGATTATTTAGATTTTTTTTTAACAGCACAGGGATGTCACCTGATCCCACCCTAGTCCAACTAAGCCTGACCCACTTCTACCTTTCCAGACTTCTTATACTTTACTCTCCTCCACTCAGTGCTTAGCACGATGCCTAGTATATAGTAAGTGCTTAATAAATACTTGCTGACTAGCTGACTAAATATGGAAATATTTCAAAAAGTCAATCTTTATTTCCTATTCATTGTTTTGCCTTCCTTTTCAGAAGAGGACCAATGACATCATATATCTTTTTTTTTTTAAACCCTTAACTTCTGTGTATTGGCTCCTAGGTGGAAGAGTGGAAAGGGTGGGCAATGGGGGTCAAGTGACTTGCCCAGGGTCACACAGCTGGGAAGTGTCTGAGGCCAGGTTTGAACCTAAGACCTCCCATCTCTAGGCCCAACTCTCAATCCCTGAGCTACCCAGCTGCCCCGACATCATATATCTTGACTTGTGCATGAATTAGATTTAAGTGAGGTAGAGTTGCACAAAATCATCAGTCTATTTTTCTTTTCCAGTCATAAAAGTCCAGTGGCAAGACAAAAGTCAGAATGACTCTCAATGGCTCAGGATGACCCTAATGTCTTCAATGTCTGACCAAGCTCTAAGTGCTCCATGGCACCTGCTTCAGCCATTTTCACAGCCACTGGAAAAACTGTCCTTCTTTGCCCATTCTGCTGGGGGAAGTCCTCAAATACGTAGGATGGACTTATCCCTAAGTCACCAACAGGTTTGAGGCCTGTCAGTGATCCTCGACCTGATGTAGCACATCTGCTGAGCCAATTTTACGAAGGTGTGGCCACTGTACGTACTTCTTGGAGTCATAGGCAAGAGCTGGGTGAAGGTAGACCCAAAAGATGGATAAGCAACCCTGAAAACCTCACATCAGAGATGCTAATCCTCCCAGAACAATTTCCACACTATTCTTTTTACTGAAACTACTTTTTACTCCCATGAAGTCAATTCAAGCCAACTGACACCTATTCCTTAATATTCTGAATACCAAGATGACTGTGTCCTGATCTTGAGCTCTCTAATCATCTGTGGGGTTTTTTTTCTTTCTACTGCTTCAAGTTATCAAACCTAAAACAGCCTCCCTTCCTCTTTCAATTATTCACTTTTCCTTCTATTTCCAACACAGAAAAAATAAAGACTATGCTATTCATATTTCTCAGCCTATATAGCTCAACAATGTTTCTATACTTCTTTTAAACATAAAATCCTTACCTTACCTAAAATGTCAAATGTTATTTTTATTTGTCTGTTTGACAACCAGTTTGTTTGAAGCCAGTTGTGAAAAATTTCCTTCTATAGAAAATTCTTAACTACCAATGGCTAGGCAATCAGAGTTAAGTGAACTGCCCAGCTAGGAAGCATATGAAGTGAGATCTGAATGCAGGTCCTCTCAACTCCGGATCTGATCCTCTCTATCCACTATACTACCTTGCTGCCCCATTTCTATACTTTCGAATCCACTCTAAACTTCATTAAGGAGACTACAAATTCTAAAAAAACAATCTTATATTTGTCAGTAATCAAAAACATAGTAAAAATCCTTTGAAAATGTTTAACCTTTAACTACTGGGAGAATACTGCAAAACAAATTCCTAAATGTACCTCAAATTCTTATAGACATGACCATTCCAAGGATGTCTCTATAAATGGTAATCAGCATTCATTCTATTATTACTTAGACCACAGCCAACCTATCCATAACTTCTGTCAAGATACTCCATCACATGGGGGGCAGCTGGGTAGCTCAGTGGAGTGAGAGTCAGGCCTAGAGACAGGAGGTCCTAGGTTCAAACCCGGCCTCAGACATTTCCCAGCTGTGTGACCCTGGGCAAGTCACTTGACCCCCATTGCCCACCGTTACCAATCTTCCACCTATGAGACAATACACCGAAGTACAAGGGTTAAAATTAAAAAAAAAAAGATACTCCATCACAATGAATTGCCTGCCAGCTTCAGGAGGGAGAGGGAAAAAGAAAGGGAGACAATTTGGGTCATATAACTTCAGGAATTTTATATGGAAAGTTATTAAAATTCTAAAAAAGATACTGTCACATAATTAGAAAATCTGTTAAGTCACAGGACTACAGATTTAGAGCTAGAAGGAAGCTCTAAAGCCAACCAGTCCCACTCTCTCATTTGAAAGATATGGAAACTGAGATACAAGGAGAGGAAGTGACTTGCCCATTTGCCCATGGTCAAACAGGCAGTCAGTATAAGAGATAAGTGTTTGGCTTCAAATCAGGCCAGGCTCAGGCTCTTTCCATCCTTAACCACTCAGACTGTAGGGCTCTAATAACTCTCTGGAGCCATAATAAAATAGAGTGATCCCAGAAAGGGTTCAAATTATAATAATGTAATTGTTTTCAAAATAGGTTAAAAAAACTGAAATCTACTTCCTCCCAATCTAACGAATTCTAAAGTGATAAGAGAACAAACAAAGCAGCTAACAATGTGATGATGAATACTGACAAAAGAACCACATCACTCTTCTCTCCAAGTGAATCCCCTAAGCAGCCTAACCTGAACTGAAGGCGAGTGAGTTCTCTTGAATTCCAACTTACAATCATTTTTTGTCCTCATCCCGGGTTCTAGAAAACAACTCTGATTTCCAAACCACATGAGAAAAAAAGAACACCAAAGAGTTAGACCTGGTCCCCATGCCTAGAGAAGATGCTCTTCTTCCTCCCCAACTCTTAGGCTCCCTGGCTCCAAGTCAGCTTAAAATGCAAACTTTTCTCTGCAAGAGGTCTTTACCAGGCCTTCCAGCTGCTTATGCCTCACCTCTGAGGCTGCCTGTCATCTACTTAGTCCTTATAATGGATGTACCTATTTTTGTCCATGTTTCCTCCAAGTTCCCCAGGAATAGATAATGTTTTTTTCTCCACCTTTAAAATCTCTCTCTTGGGGCAGCTGGGTAGCTCAGTGGATTGAGAGCCAGGCCTAGAGCCGGGAGGTCCTAGGTTCAAATCCGGCTTCAGACACTTCCTAGCTGTGTGACCCTGGGCAAGTCACTTGACCCCCATTGCCTACCCTTACCACTTTTCTACCTATAAATCAATACACAGAAGTTAAGGGTTTAAAATAAAAAAAATAAATAAATAAAATAAAAAGAAAATCTCTCTCTTGGCACCCTTCCTGGCACATAGTAAGTGCTTAATAAATGCTTATGGGTTTACTGATTGGTCTACTTCGGTTCCCTATTGTAATGGAGAAATGCTATGGTATGGATGATCCAGGATGAACTTTAGAATGTATTCAAGGGCCTAATTCTCTTTGGATTATGTCAATATTAAAATCTGTAGGCACTACTTGAGTATACACCAGATGGTAAGTGGAAAAAGCAGTTAAAGTATGCTTAGCGGAAAAAGGAAAACTGGTTCATAATTAATATTTATCTTGATTAATGTAGTAAACAAATAAATACATGCAAATGAGTAGAAATTGACTGGAATGTAATTTTCTTATTCATTATGGGATATGAAGAACAGAAGAAAAAAGCACAAACTTAAAATTAATTCAGTAATCTTATTTAGGAAACATTACCTGCATTTCTAAAACTTGTTTAAAAGGTGGGGCAGCAGGACTGGTATCTCCATCAGGAAGGGGAATATCAGCTCTTTTAATTTCTTGCACTAAATATGCTGGAGGAGTCAAAGAAATGGTATCAGACAAGTTCAATATATTTAAATTCACAAAATATAATACGGACATATTTAAATAGCCAATCAGAACAGTTTTACACACCAAGTCTTTGCTGAGCCAAAAAAAAAGTCTAAATCCCCAAGGTCAAATATCTCTCAGGTATTGTCAGGTAGCTTGGTCCATGTTTCAAGTTCAGATAATAATCATTTAACTGAGATACCAGCATCCACTCAGAGCCTAGTTCAAATTAAATATCACCTTCTCCATGGAAGCTTCCCTATCTCCCTCCCATCATCAGTGACCTCTCCCATCTCAGACAGACTGCTTTGTTATATATCTCCTAAGTCAGTGATGGGCAAACTACGGCCTTCAGGCCAGATGTGAACCCCTGAAATGTTCTGTCCAGCCATATGACATTATTCCTAATCTGACAAATACAAGGAGTAGGATACAATACAATGAAACTTCGAAAGAGTTGCCTTAGAAACAGACTAACAGATGAGCATTTCCTTTCCTTTGGCCCCCTCTTTAAAAAGTTTGCTCATCACTGCTCTAGAGCATAACATGTGTCATGGGATATCATACTACCCTGCATCAGATTTCTCTTGGTGTCTATCACAGCCTCTAGTAGACTAAGTTCCAAGAGGGTAAGCCACACTGGATCCCATGCATCTTATCTGCTTAGCTTCTCGCACAGCAGGGGCTAAACTTTTCAGCTTGTCTATATCTCCCACATTCCAACAGAATTCACCACCATACCCATATAACATAATAGACAATGTTGCTAACCAAATCACTACAGTTAAAACACATGTCCCAGTTTCTATTAGCAGACCCTAAACACCACAAGTGGAAGAGATGTGTGTTGCCATTTGCAACAACTCTTTTAAGTGGTTTGACTTAACTTTTTTGGGGGGAAAATATTTGGAGGAGAGGCCTGGTCTGTGTGATTGCTGATTGCTGATTGCAATATGTCAACTGTATCAAAAGAAAAAGTGTAAGTTATCACTGTGGGGTCTTTAGCTCTATGGCTGAGGAGTTGCTTCCAGCGAAACTTCCGGGAATTTCTCTGGACAAGGAAGCAAAGGGGATGAGTGCTGTCCAGAACCCTCTCAACAATATCAAGATGATTATATTTTTAAGTTGTTAACAAAAAAATGTCCACTACATTGGATTCTCCAATGTACCATTCCTTAAATTTCTGAAGTCAAATGAGATTACTTACCCAGTATCCGTTCTAGCTCCTCACATCTCTTCACCTCCCCAACAAATTTTCTCTGGAAGGCGCTTACATTTTGATTGAGCTGGAGAAGGTGGAAAAAAATATCATTAAAACACTCAATAACAATTCACTGTCTAAAGTAAAAGGTGACAGAGGGATCCCTCCAAATCTATGACCTCCCATCTACCCAGTGCAGCCACTCACATTAATTCAGTACTTTAGGGTATATGAAACAATTCCTTACAACCATCTGGTAAGAAAAGGGGCAAAAATGTTTAGATATGGCCAATGTGGGAATTTGTTTAGCTTGCCTGTGCATATTTATTACAAGGTTCCCTGTCCCCACCAATCAGGAAAGAATGGGAGGGGAAAAAAATAAATGCCTATTAATTGAACAAAAAATCTATTTAATTTTTAAAAAGGAAGTGTGAAAGGTAATAATAATATGGAGTGAAATGAACAGTGGGCTTGGAGTTGAGAGAAACCTAACTACTAAGCCCCACCCCACATTCCATAGTTTTATGGATAATCACAACTTCTCCCAGTTTCAGTTTATCATCAATAATATACAAAGAGCCTGCCTCATAGCGTCATTGTAAGAATCAATTGTAAAGAGATCATGCAAAATGATCTCTTAATGATGAAAACTTAATAGAACTAAAAATATTTTGGGGATAGTGATTTTCTAAGTATTGGAAGGTCAAAGTGTGTAAAAATCCGTCTATTAATTAGGTCAACACACCTCAAGTATAACTTCCCCTGAAAACATCAGTGACTCACCTAAGGTCACACTGATAATCTTTGACAGAAATGGAAATCAGCCCTCTACCTAATATACCAGGTAATGTCACCTATTATTTTTATCTCTATTTTACAAAAGAAGATGCTGGAATTGTAGGCACACGTTATTAATCCTTCTCTTGAGACACATCTAGAACGTTAACATTAATAATTATAGTAACAATAGCTAGCATTTATATAGCAGGTTTGCAAAATACTTTACAAATATTTGATCATCATAATAATCTGAGAGGTAGAGGCCATTATTATGCCTACTTTGTAGAGGAGGAAACAAAGGCAGGTAGAGGGTTAAGTGACTTTGCCTGGGGTTTACTCAACTAGTAAATGTCTGAGATGGGTTTGAAGCTCTCCAGGTTCAGCTCTCTTTCCACGGCAACGCACAGCTGCCTCTCTAAAATGAAGAGTCTGGACAAGATGGTCTTTACAGAACCTTCTACCTCCAAATCTAAGATCATATGACCCTAAAGTATTGTTCCCAAGATCACACCAAAATTACAGCTTGGATTCAGGACTTGAAAGGCTTAAAATTCTAAGACCAGTGCTCTTCCCATTCGATCAATCACCCTGCCCTCAAACTTAATGATGACATGCCCCAGTAGAGCTGTGGTCTGAGAACAATAAAGAAAATGCTTCAAGAATCCAAAATCCAAACAGAAAACTATCTAGCTTCAAGGTCCTGTGCTTTTTTCCATTTTAAAAGTAACTTCCAATTTCACTTCTACTGTGATTCTCAGCTTAACATTTATGTTTTAATACTACACATATTTAGGCAACTACTTTAAATCTCTAAATACCCAAGATAATTTATTCCTCTAAAAGCAAAAGAACATGAGATAGAGAAAATAAAATCAATATTGGCTGCCCAGAATATGGCTCTTCACTGAGACAAAACTCAGATTAAATCATATCATGAAGCTAGCATACTTTAACAAGAAAGTATTGTTCATATTTTATGGAAAGTCATAAAAAGGAATAATTGTTTAAAATATTAAAACATATTCAAGTCACAGGATCACAGATCTAAGGCTGAAAGGGATCTCAGAAGTCATGAGCACCATAAAGAAATTTTAATTCTTGAAGTCTAATATCTTGCATAAAAAGCAAACAGACTTTAAAATGACAGAGAACTATGAACAAATATTCTTATCATTAACCACAACTATCCTAATATTGATACTGTTATATTTGTTTTTTGAGAAAACACTTAAAAATATAGGCCTTTTTCCAGCATCTATCAATTTCCATTTAGCCTTTGAGTTCATAGACAGAAATGATCTATGACCCAAATCCATAATCTTGGGTTTGGCTCTCAAAGCTTTTTCAAAAGCTATATCATATTACTGCCAGAACTGGAGTGAGCAGGAACAATCTTTTGATGAATAAATTCTATGGATATTTGTAAAATTCAAAAATATTCAACAGTGGGTGTCATTTTATTACCAAGAAATTGTGAGTAGAAATAAGCAGCAACTAAACTAAACCACCAGCTAATATCAGAATGAGCAATTTAGCATCAACTATACTAAAACATTCTCCAACATTTAAATTCACAATATTATAAAACTTCAGGTCTCTGATCAATTCATTCAATTACCTTGAATACATTCCTCAAGCTATTTATCCTGGTAGGTTCACCAGAACACAGTCCTACAAAAACATCTATTGTTCTCCAAGGTCAATGTGGTTGACTAATAAACACATGTCTAAAGTGGTCCCTAACTACTCTAAGTCAAGAAAAACCTGATCCTAATTCACAAAGGTGGCTAGATAATTCAAGCTGACAAGGTTTTGGGGAGAATTGGCACAAAGTAGTAGGCCATATGCTATCAAAGTTAGAAGAGGTCTTAAGAGGCCTGCTCATCTTAGAGGTAGGAGATAAAATGAAAATACAGGCAAAGTCTGTTTTTCAGGCTTGGTTCTGCCACTTACTAGCTATGTGGCCTTGACAAGGCAGCTGAGGCTCAGAGAAAAGTAACTTTTATCAACTATTGAACAGCCATCCTTCATCCTTCATTCCTCTCTTGAAAAATGAGGACAACTATTTCCATCATAGAACTGTTGTGCTTTTCTACAGTTGTTATTACAGATGAAGAAACACCCTGAGATCCAGAGAATTTTGACACCTAGTGTGCCTTGAACAGAGAAGATACTTATAACTATCTGCTGAGTGAAAAACAGTGTGGTTCAGTGGGAAGAGCACCAGACTTTGGACAGAAGGAAACATGGGCACCCACCCTGGAACCACAATCTACCAAAAGAGACCTAAGGACAAGGACGATATGACTAGTCTAGACGGGTCCATAAGACACCATACTCATGGAGAGGGCACTAGACACTAACACTTGGCAGCTAGGAAGCCTTCAGGAGCACTTCCTTCACCTGTAGAATGATTCACCTAGAGATGACCTCAGAGTCCAATGAATTTACCCAACTAGAGGGGCAGCTGGGTAGTTCAGTGGATTGAGAGTCAGGCCTAGAGACGGGAGGTCCTAGGTTCAAATCCAGCCTCAGACACTTCCCAGCTGTGTGACCCTGGGCAAGTCACTTGACCCCCATTGCTCACCCTTACCACTATTCCCCTAAGGAGCCAATACACAGAAGTTAAGGGTTTAAAAAAAAAAAAAAAAAGAATTTACCCAACTAAATCTTAGGAACCTATGCTTTGGCACTTCACCTCTGAGCATCAATTTCCTGATTTGTAAAACAAGAATACTAATATGCTAGCTTTTGGGGTTGCTGTGGGTAAAAGTGCCTGTAAACACCCTCTAAATTTACTTCCTTCTTCAATTCGAAGCCCCTTCATTTTTTTTTTCATTTCTATTATGTTACCTGGAAAATGGAGAGAATGATAAAAGGCAACCTTCCCTTCAGAGGTGAAGTGAGGAAAGGGCTTTGCAAGCATCTAAGCTCTACTGACCAAAGGGCTCTTATCTGCCAAGAGGGCTACCCAAGTCACTCTCCAAGTGTCCTTCCAGTTGAATCCGGCATTCCCAAAGTGGGGGCTACTGAATTGTCCCCAGGGCAGGATAGGGCCCAGCCATTCAGTCACACAGAATCCCAGAATAAGAAAGACCCAATGATGATCTAACCCCACTCACAGCTGCCCAAGAATCCTTTCCACAGCAGATCCTTTTATTAACAGTACCTATGACCCCAGCACACAGTAGGTGCTTAATAAATGTTGACTAGATTGAAGGCACCCACTCCCTAATGAGACAGTCCTTTCCATTTTTGCACAGCTCTAATTAGCAGGCTTTCTCTGACATCAAAACTCAAGTGGCCCATTTGCAGTTAGTTTCTGCCTTCAGGGACTACAAATCCAATCCCTCTTCCACACTGAGGCAGCACCACACATGTACTCTCTGGTGCTCCACAAGAATGAGTCCAAACTTCCAGCTACTAACTGAAGGGTTCCACGGAGTAGGGCCTAGGACCCACTCTGAGGCTCTGATGGTACCCCAATCTGCCTCCTCCAGATGCCCATCCTGAGCTGAGGGGCAGTATAGGAACCAGCAAGAGGAGAAGGTCCAGGGGAGGGCAGATCTTTAAGATTATTCTGGCAGTGTAAAGGCCAAGGGCCCCTTGAGGTGTTTACAAGTACAAGGACTGGCCTTGTTCTGCCTGACCCAGGCGGCAGAGGTTCAGGCTGGAGGTCAGAGGGACTTCCTAACAGCAGAGCTGTCCAAGAGCAAGCCCAGTGGCTGGTCCAGGAGGCACAGGATGTGGGGCAGGAAGGGGCTTCGGGGCTGTCCAGCCCTTACTTTACAAAGGAGAACACCAGAAACCCAGGAAGGGCACAGTCTCATGGGCACTGGTCTACTACAGCCCCTTCAGTTTACAAAAGAGGAAACTGAGGCCCCCAGATGGGTGACATGATCATAAGCGCGATCTAGTCCAATCTTCTTTTCTTTTTTAAAACCCTTATCCTCCATCTTAGAATCAATACTATGTATATTGATTCCAAGGCAGAAGAGCAGTAAAGGCTAGATGATGGGTGGGGGAGGGGGTTCAGTGACTTGCCCAGGGTCACACAGCTAGGAAGGGTCTGAGGCCAGATTTGAACCCACGACCTCCCGTCTCTAGGCCCGGCATCTCGCTGCTCCCAACTCTGCTCACTTTACAGAAAAGGATACCAAGGGCCAGGAGGACCGCAGGCCCAGTCCTAGTCCGATTCCCTCACTTTACAAAGCGGACACTGAGGCCGGAGAGTGTCACCGGCCAGCCGCCAAAGTTGTAGCCCAGCCCGGTCCTTTCACAGAAGAGTAAACCAAGGCCGCGGGCGGGGCGCGCGGCAGCAGGACTCTGTGCCCCGCCCCCCACACACCCCCACACCAGTACTCACGTCTCGAAATTGGGCCAGGCCCTTCTCTCCGAGGACGCTGAGACACTCATAAGCGGTGCCGGACTGCAGGAAGAGTTGCGCCAGGCACATGGCCTCACTGCGGAATAGGGAGCCCATGGTCCGGCCGAGGCCCCGAGACGCCCGGCCCGGCGGCGCTCGCTCTCAGCCTGGGGCTCCTCCCGCAGCGGCCTTCCCGCGGTGGCCCCGCACCATAGGCCCGCCCGCCCGCGGCCCTCTCTACGTCTCGGCCGCAGCCGCAGCAGCTCGTCCGTTCGTTGCTTCTGCTGTTGCTGCTGCTGCTGCTGCTGCTGCTGCTGTTGCTGCTGCTGCCGCTGCGGCCACCGCCACCGCTGCCTCCTCCTCAGTCGCCAGCCGAGCCCCGCCTCCCGCGGCTACCGCCGGTTCCGGTTCCGGTTCCACCGCCGGGAGGGGGAACGGCCTGGACGATTTACGTCGTGCCCGGAGGTGGAGTGCACGCCCCCTTCCCTGCCGCAGGGCGGGGTCGGGAGAGTGGGAGGAGGGCCAGGAGGCAGCAAACCCTGCGAAAGAGCCTGTGCGCGGAGACCACGCCCCCAGAAGGAGGTGAGACCCGTGGGGGGGGAGGAGGAAGGGGAGTGGGCGTGGTCTCTGAGTGCGGAGTCCGCTTCGGGTCACGCCCCCTTTCTGAGGATCTAGATCTTCCAGCCTACGTAAAAGGAATTTGCGAGGGCGGCCTGCTGGTCACTGCCAAAGGTTTAAAGCCTATGTCCCGGGCTCCGAGGGCCGCACCCAAGGTCAAAGGCACAAGCTCTTTTTCACCTTCGATCAAACGAGATTGCCAAAGAGCTTCTCGCTTCGTGGGCTTGCTGGGTTTGAGTCCCAGGCGACGTACACTTATTTGTGCGTCGGGGAGGCGGAACAAAAAACAAAACTGCGCCTGCCCTCAGGGAACTTCCCCTGTAAGCGGGGCCCCGTAAACCGTTGTTGTAATAGATGTAGATGATGTAACACTGTGCCTCCCCTCAGGGAGCATCCCATCTAAATGGTACCCAGACTCCAATCCAGAAGGAGGGGTTAATTGGATTTGCAAATCCTGTGCCACAAGAGCTGCGGCTGCCCAATAGATGTTAGAGGGCCAGAGGAAGGGGTAGGGCCAGGCGCACACACAAAGAGACACTGTGTCCACCCTCTGGAAGTTTCCATTCCACCTGGAGGAAGGAAACACGCGGGGCCCAGATTCCAGGCAAGAAGCAGGCGTAGGGGGCTAAATAGGTGACTGACTAAGAAAGGAATCCGACCTGGGGAGGCTTACATTCTTCTGGGAGACAATAGCATCCCAGCACCAAGAATTTATGAAGCGCCTACTGTATGCCATGCCCTATGCCAGGTAATGAGAATGTATTTTTTAAAGGGTCCTGTCCTCAAAATGAGCTTGCGTTCTCTCAAGAGAAAGATATATTTATTCATCGAGCCTTTATTAAGCAACTGGATAAGTGTACTGGATAGTGAGAAAGACAAAGAAAAAATAGCTGCTTCTGCCTGCTACAAAAGAGCGAAACGCATTCAATTCTATGGGTCAGTGATTTGCCCTTTCCTTCTCCCGTTTATTTCAATCTGTCAGCAGAGGTGCTAGAGTGATTTGCCCTTTCCTTCTCCCGTTTATTTCACACAAAAGACGAATTAAGTGATTTGCCTAGGGACACACAGTTATCTAGCGTCTGAGGTTATCTTTGAACTCGGGAAGGTGAGTCCTACCGACTCCAGGTTCAGCGTCCTGCCCACCGCGCCACCTGGCTGGCGATATAATTGGATCAGCGTGTATTAAGCATTTAAACTGCACAAGGCTTGTATTGCAAAGGCAGGAAAGGCTTTCAGAGGACTTACGTTCTGCTGGCCAAGTTGAGAATAAACTTCTAAAGTTCTTTGGGTTTGTTTTTTTTTTTTTTAATAAACACCCAAGTGATCACAAAAGAAAAACGTGAAAACAGAGAGAGACGCAGAGCGTGCAGCCAAGGGCAGAAGGAAGGCTGGCCCCTCTCCCTCAGAGGGCGGGATCTGGCAGCCGAGGACGGATCCAGCCCAGCCCAACCTGGGCCCCCAGCCCGGCCCAGCCCCCGAGCCGTGGCGCCCAATGGGCTGCAGGCTCGGCCCCGCCCGCACATTACCGAGGATGCACAGCTCAAAAGGACTTTTGCGGAGCTGAGTCCCTCAGGGCCGGTTAGCTCAGTTGGTTAGAGCGTGGTGCTAATAACGCCAAGGTCGCGGGTTCGATCCCCGTACGGGCCACAAATGTTTTAGTGAAGCCCCTTCAGCATTTGTCAATGGGTTTTCTGTACTTGCTCTCAGATGTGTACACTAAGACAGAAAAAAAAAGTTTGGGGAAGACCGAAGACTCAGAGCATGGATTGCCAGAACTCTTATCCGAACGCCAGCGGGGAAAGTTTTCTTTGGAAAGTGGAAAAAACTAAGTAAACTTCGTAACTTATTCTAATAACTAATTCTGTTGCCTACGAACTTATTCATTCATTAATCATTAAAGGAGAAAGTGGGTATATGTCAATGAGGTTGGGATAGGCTGGGATGCTGCGGAATCAAGTGGGGGAAGTGAAGTCGGGTACGAGGCAGGACCCTGAATCCCTGCTCCGCTAACTCTACCTTCGCGTCCTTGGCCGAGGTAACTTCCCTTCCCAGAGCCTGTAGGAAATCAAAGGATTGCAGCAAATGGGGAACAAAGGCAGGAAGATTCGTGGTGGGGCTGCGAATTGGCCCAAACCGTTCTAGGCAGGAATCTGGAACTGTGCTAAGAAAGAGACTAAAAAATGTTAGACCTGACCCAAAGTTCCCACGACTGCGCGTATATCCCCACGGAAGTCAAAGACAAGATCCCGTGCACGCTGACATCTTTTCCTAGCAATGATTTTGGAGGTGGCAAAGAACAAAAGTAAAGAAATAAGTAAAAACAAGCTAAATAAGATGAACGCACGTAGAATGACCAAACACAGTTTTGTACGTGAATGTAGTTGAATACTGTGTGTTTAGAAATGATGAAAATGAATTCATTTAAGAATTTGTATTTGGCAGAGAGAAGTACGAAGAAAACCATAAACCCAAGGACCACAGCAATGTAAACAGGAAGTACCAAAAAATGAAACTAAATGGGGTAATTCTAGGGACCAAAGGCTTGAAAAGGAACAACGAATAAATGAAAAGTATTTATTAGGTACTTGGTATGTAACAGGCACTGTGCCAAGTTCTAGGATGGCTCCTGCCCTCAAAGCGCTTACATTCTAATAGAAGACTACATATACGAGAATGTGGAGGTTAGAGAGGACTGTCAATTGTGTGGGTTGATGGAACCTTTCCAGGAATGATCTGAACATGCTGGCCTTTCTTTGCCTAGGGTTATGGGTGTGAAACATTGCATATACTGTTATATCCAGTTGTGTTACTTTTGCTTTTGTTTTTCTTCTTTGTGGTTTTTTTTTTTTTTTTTTTGCTTGTTACAAAAAAATCTGTAAGGATCAAGATGAAGGAGTATATTTGAAAATAAAAGTGGGGGCAACTAAGTGGTGCAATGGATAGAGTGCCAGGCCTGGAGACGGGAGCATCTTGCTTCAGACACTTCCTAGCTGTGTGACCCTGAGTATTGCTTAGCTCTTACCACTCTTCTGCCTTGGAACTGATACTTACTATCTATCCTAAGATAGAGGGTAAGGGCTTTAAAAAGGAAAGTGCTATTAATTAAAAAAAAAAAAAAAAAAAAAAAAAAAAAGGAAAAGGATAGGGCTGGGAACTAGTTTCTACTATTCTTTGCAGTTTTAAATGCTATGCCCCTATGACTTTCCCAGAAACAATAAAAATGTTGGTTATCTCTACAAGCAGAAATAACAGCATAGACTGCCCAAGGAGCACTAGGCATTTGATAAACCTTATTTTTATTGGCCCTCTATGCAGAATTCAAAAGAAATCTCCACTATATAACACCATTGTGAGACAGACTTTCTATAACAAGTGTTTTCTATTGCTAATTCATACACAACAGCTATTCCCAAAGTGGGTGCCACTGCCCCCTGGTGGGTGCTGCAGCAATCCAGAGAGGCGGTGATGGCCACAGGTGCATTTATCTTTCCTATTAATTGCTATTAAAATTTTTAAAAAATTAATTTCCAGGAAGCTAAGTAATATTTTTTCTGGAAAGGGGACGGTAGGCCAAAAAAGTTTGGGAACCCCTGGTATACAAGAAACAATTTCTCTCCATTCTCCATACCAATGAATGAAAGGGGGCAATTATTTTTCTTTCTTTCTTTCTTTCTTTCTTCCTTCCTTTCTTTCTTTTTTCCTTTCTTTCTTTCTTCCTTTCCTTCTTTCTTTCTTTCTTTCTTTCTCTTTCTCTCTTTCTTTTTAACTCCTTACCTTTTGTGTTAGAGTCAGTGCTGTGTATTGGTTCCAAAGCAGAAGAATGGGAGTTAAGTGAATTGCCCACAGTCATACAGGTGGGAAGTAGCTGAAGCCAGATTTGAACCCAGGACCTCCTATCTCCAGGACTGGCACCCTATCCAATGAGTCATTTAGCTGCCTTTGGCAATTATTTTTTAAAGAATCCTCTATGGAATTCATATTTAGCACTCAAATGCACTAGTACATATACCCTCATCCCCATTGCCTACCACACTCTGACCTCTAATTCATCCATGCTACAAAAGAGCCCCAAGGGGCCTGCCTAGCCCTACCATCTCCTTTAGGATATAACAAAGAGTTCATGTTGTTGGAGAAGCAATGGTTTTCAAATGATTTGCCTGTAAATTTATCTGTAATTAGAATGGATGATATAAATTCTATTTGGGTAGCCAACAAGCATTTATTGCTTTCTAAGTGCCAGGCACTGTGCTGAGTACTGGGGATACAAAGTAAAGCAAAGCAAAGCCTGTGGAAGGAAGGAAGGAAGGAAGGAAGGAAGGAAGGAAGGAAGGAAGGAAGGAAGGAAGGAAGGAAGGAAGGAA